>NW_017686883.1:0-732 GCF_001879085.1 Nicotiana attenuata | reverse complement strand
ACATATGTCAAGGCTCGACGCATGGTCGAGAAGGGGTGTTTAGCTTATCTAGCGTATGTTCGCGACTCCAGCGCAGAGGTTCCTTCTATTGACTCTGTTCCTATCGTTCGAGAGTTCCCTGCGGTTTTCCCTTCAGACCTGCTGGGCATGCCGCCCGATAGGGATATTGATTTCTGTATTGATCTGGCTCCGGGCACACAGCCCATTTCTATTCCGCCGTATCGCATGGCCCCGCCAGAGTTGAAGGAGTTAAAGGACCAGTTGCAGGAACTACTAGAGAAGGGTTTTATCAGGCCTAGTGTTTCTCCTTGGGGTGCGCCGGTGTTATTTGTGAAGAAGAAGGATGGTTTGATGCGGATGTGTATTGATTACCGACAGTTGAACAAGGTGACGATAAAGAACAAGTATCCATTGCCGAGAATTGATGATTTGTTTGACCAGCTTCAGGGAGCAAAGGTGTTTTCAAAGATAGACTTGAGATCTGGCTATCATCAGCTGAAGATTAGGGCGTCTGATGTCCCTAAGACGGCGTTCCGCACTCGGTGTGGGCACTATGAGTTTTTAGTCATGTCATTTGGTTTGACCAATGCCCCAGCAGCGTTTATGGAGTTGATGAACTGAGTGTTCAGGCCATATCTAGACTTATTCGTGATAGTCTTCATTGATGACATCGTGGTGTACTCTCGCAGCCAAGAAGAGCACGAGCAGCACTCAGAGTGGTTCTTCAGACTC
>NW_017686882.1:5491-6211 GCF_001879085.1 Nicotiana attenuata | reverse complement strand
ATTTCAAAACAAATTATATATTTGAACTCGTGGGGGAATGGGTAATCGGATTTTGGTTCGAACTTCGAGTTTTGACCACGTGGGCCCGAGGACGATTTTGGAATTTTTGGGAAAAACCTGGGAAACTCATTTTTATGCATCCAAATTGATTCATATAATGTTTATTAAAGTAATTGAGCAATTTGTGATTAGATTCGAGCGAATTGGAGGTGGAACCGCGAGGTAAAGCAATAGTTGAGGATTAAGTGGATTTCAAGGCTTTGAGGTAAGTGTTTGGTTTAACCCTAGCTTGAGGGAATAAGAGTTGAATCTTGTTGTTAATTGCTATGTGATCGAGTACGATGTATAGGCATGGTGACGAGTATCTATACATTGGTGTCTAGCATGACCGTGAGTCCTTATAATGTGATTATCATGATTTGGTTGTGAACTCCGTGTTTATTGGAGGATTTCTAGCTGTTGTGAATAACATGTGAACGGTAATATGATCACTTGATTCCTGGGAGCATTGGATCGAATTGTGATACGAATATTGAAAGTATACGAAAAGACTTGATTCTTTGGAGCGTTGGCTCAAAATGTAAAAGTGAATTAAAAGATAAGGAAAGTAAGAAAGAGAAAGCGTTGTTGATTATTCCCTTGCCGGGTATATTCGTTGCATTTGTTGAATTCTTCCCTTGCCGGGATGTTGTCAATATTTGCTATTTTGATGCCCTTATG
>NW_017686882.1:0-657 GCF_001879085.1 Nicotiana attenuata | reverse complement strand
ACCTACTCCAATACTATTTCTATCTAATTGACACACACACACACACACACACACACACACATAATATATATATATATTCGACTCCATCGGTTGCTCGATCAATTGGCTTATACAATTTGAGAGAACATAAATATCAACAACGCGCTAAAAAGTCATTGTCCATACCCGAGCCATTAGAGAAGAATCTATCCTCCCTTATTATATATTTTAGCATAGCAACTCCTAGCACTAATAGATAAATAAATAAAAAAAACAAAAAAGATGTATGTGACAATTTCCCACAAACTCTTTAAGATTGTCAAGTGGCTTTATAGTAGCTTGCCACTTGGCTTAACCACAATGCAAACTTTCTTGCTTTAATATATACTAGTATACGTACCCGCGCGATGCGCGAATTGTTTCAAAGAAAAAAATGATATAGTAAAAATATGTCTTTAAAATAGATTAGACCACCTGAAGAAGCAAAAATTTGTCTGAACTTATAATTAGAAAAAAATAAAGAATAGTTATACATATATGTGTAATCCACAGTAATTAAGAAATCACCTTTTAGTTGTGGCTTATTTTGGATAAGAAGTTATATGAGAATATGAGTCAAGTTTAGTCGCGTTTTAGTTGAAGATACAAACGGGCGACTCACATGGATAATTAGATCTT
>NW_017686881.1:4071-6212 GCF_001879085.1 Nicotiana attenuata | reverse complement strand
CTAACCCATATAAAAAGAAAATATAGACTCCAACACAAACTGACAGACTCAATGGAAAAGAAATACAGACTGCAATAACTGACAGACTCTAATGGAAAAGGAATACAGACTCGAGACATCACGAATACATTAGTGCTTCAATTGCCCCTGGGACCCGCGAGGCATCATTCGGCCTTGCCGCGGGTCGACTAGCTAAATCCCCTTGGAGGTGGTGGAGATCTTCCATTACCCGGCGAACAAAAAGCATCCGGTGGCGAAGAACATAGACCTAGGCATATCCTCACAGCTGCTGCACTTTATTGCGATGTAATGAGCGATTCTTCTGATTCTCTCTCTCTTATGACACCTTTCTCTTGTAATAACCGCCCAATCTGCTCGGTTCTGGCTCCCAAAGTTTGTTCGGCTACCTGATTCTGCTCTTGAAGTTGTTGCAAATCCATTTCTAATTGTGCCATTGCCATATAACATTGTTCTCTCTCAACCTTGAAATCTTTTGCCTGTTTGATTTTCTTATTCTCCGCGGTGATGATCTTTTTCTTTAATCCTGCCACCTCACTGTCGAACTCTTCTTTCAACTGCTTAACCAGACGCGCTCGCTCCGCCGCATTTTCAGCCAATTATTTTCGAGCCCTGGCCAGTTCTTTTTCTGCTTTGTTTAAGTCAAAACTGTAGTCACTCGCCTTCTGTCTCAAATTATCTATGAGTTTTGCATCCTTAGCACTTCGGACAGGATTTTCCGCCGCTATTTTCATCTTCTAAATTTGGGCCCGAAGGGCCTCATTTTCTTCAGCTAATTTCTTCTTTTCGCCTTCATCTGCGGCGGCCTGCAAATCTTTCTCAAATTGCAAATCCATAACCTGCTTCTTTAGTTTGCCTATTGTAGCCCTGTACTTGTGTTCTTTAGCCAACCAGTCCCACTGTTCCTGCGACGCCTCGCTGAATTCCTGGACATGGGGCCTTTTGGTTGGTCTCTCGAACTCAACTTCTCTCCTATACCACGCAAGGTATCCTGGCGACACTTCACCCCTGGACCGATCTTGTACACAAGTATTTGCTGTTAAGTACTGACATTCGTTCCAAATTTTGCGATCTACTGCTTCATGAAATTGACCGTCAGGCCCGATCTCAACTACTTGGCCACTGAGATCTTTATCCTTTGGGACTATTTGGCATCTTCCCAACTGCCTCAGGACTCGATACAGGGCATAGGGCTGAATACTCCTAAGTCCCATCAATAGGAAATGAGGTCCGTCGGCTGGCATATATATGACTTCGTCCACAGATAACCACCCAAATGTCCACTCTATCTGGCATGCGGTGATGGCACGAAGGCGTGTTCCCCATTCTGCGACCCCCTCTGGTAAGCTAATCCCCTTCACCCTCGTAGGAAATTCCTCTATGCATGTCTGCTCTGACGACCCGTAACTCATAAATTGAGGACGGTGGCACAAGTGTTCGATCATCCACATCTGCAGCAACACGTTACAACCTTCAAAAAAGTCCCCACCGGCTCTGCAAACAGTAAGAGCGCGGAAGATGTCGGCCACTATCATGGGTGCGAGGGTGTTGTTGGCTTGAGTAAGTAAAGTACTAACAATCCCAGCTATTCGTATGTCAATATTCCCGTCTTTTCTAGGGAACACCAGAAGTCCTAGAAAGGCCACCATAAATGCAAAGCGCCTATGTTCTTCCCACTTAGGGCGATTTCCTTTACTACAGATTTTGTTCTCTGGCTTGTTGAACCCTCCTACATGACCATATCTGTTGTATATGAACGCCATAGTACAAAAACCAGCTGCCAAGTCCGGGTTATGTACCGTCCTACGTATTTTCAATGAATCCAGAAACCTGTGTACGGCTACGGTCCTTGGAGCAATCAGGTATTGGTGTCTCAGAGGAACCTTGGGACCCCCGATGTATCCAGATATCTCTTCCAATGTTGGGGTAAGCTCAAAATCTGAGAAGTGGAATACATTGTGAGCCGGGGTCCCAGCACGTGACCAAGGCCCTTATGATGTCTCCCCTGGGTATAATCTCCAACAGTCCGGGAAGGCCCCCCAAGTATTTCTTGACCTCGTCTTGCCCTTCTCCACCTAAATCATTCCACCACAGCCGCAACTCCAAAGGGATTTTACTTATGA
>NW_017686881.1:0-805 GCF_001879085.1 Nicotiana attenuata | reverse complement strand
ATTTTGCTAGACTTCTACTTCTGTATTTTCAGCTCTACAACCTTTACTAAATAGTAAACTGGCAGCCTTTACTCTGTATTTTAGCTCACCATTCTACTAAACATGCAGCCTCTTGTTTCTCGTATTTTCAGCTTCTAATCCTTCTATGGAATAGTAGTATTTGCAGTTTTTTTGTATTTTTGTGTTCTTCAGCTCTCTAATTCTTTTTTTTTCGACCCCTTTGCAAGACAAGTATGGGGTGCCTCTATAGGCAAGGATTAGGGCAACCTTATCCTAATTAGCCATTTTCCATTTTACCCCTCTTGACCAAATTGTTTTACCCTCATACCCTTCTAAAGAATCTGAAAATCATGCTTTTTAATAGACTCACACTTATCCTATCTCTGGAAACTTCTACCCAACAGAAATGATTCCTTCCCCCACCTAGAATTCCTGAATTGCCCTTTGCCTGATTGGTTATTACAGCCCTTACCTGACCTTTAAGACCCCTAAAGTTTCCTTTGATGCAATTAAGGCCCTAAGAGTTCCCACTAATTAACAACTAGGATAAACAACAAGTTTCAGAATTGAAGAAATAAGGAAGATCAAACAAACCAATATTGAATTACTTTAAACTTATAACTAGACCTGCATCTATTGCTCAGTGACCTTGGAATCAAAACGACACACCCAGGAATACTTGAATCTATTCAGAAACTAATACGAATAAACTGGATTAACTGGACATAATAGATAATATCTCTAAACCCTAACATGCCACCATTTCCATTCTCTTAATGAACAAACAATTAAACATGATCAACCT
>NW_017686880.1:5087-6212 GCF_001879085.1 Nicotiana attenuata | reverse complement strand
TCTTCAGCAAATGTGGTGAGCGTTACCTCTCCTTTCGTAACGACGCTGGAATTGTCAAACCCAGATAGAGTATGTGCCTTTGGTATTACTTTATCTTCAGCTTCCATCTCACGTAATACTCTTAATAGAATAATATTTACGGAACTACCTGGATCAATCAAAACTCGTTTTACATTAGTATCGTATACAATTAAAGATATTACCAGTGCATCGTTATGAGGGGTTAACACGCCATCTACATCTGCATCATTGAATGTAATGTTGTCTTCTTCTAAAACTTGCCGCACCCGTTTTCCTGGGTAATTGTTACTTTGGAAATTTTGTTAGCAGCAGTATATGACATACCATTGATGTCTTCACCCCCATTTATAACGTTGACAGTTCTCTTGGGGAAGGGGTTTTGGAGGCTCCTGTCTGTTCTTCATATAAGCTTGTTTGCCTTTCTCACTGAACAACTCAGTAAGATACCCTTGTTTTAATAAATGATCAACTTCGCTCTGTAAAAATCTGCAATATGCCGTTTTATGTCCGTGGTCGTTATGAAACTCACACCAATGATCAGGATTGCACCTATTTGGTATTCGATCTCATCTCCTTTGGCCATCGAACCTTATCTCCCATGCTTCGCAAAACAGCTACGAGCTCGGAGGTGCTGACATTGAAGTTGTAACCACTGAACCTTGCTTTTAACTTTCGATCACCATCTCACGACTCATGGTTGTTTCGCTCGTTTCTAAATCTTGATGAAGAACCTGATTCTCTATTTCAAGATTTATGATCGTACCTTTGGTGATCTTGCTTTGACCGTGAGTCCTTTCCCGCAGGTCCCATATAAGGCTCGTACCTATTTTTACCGGATCTTTTTTCGGACTCTGAACGTCTCGAACTTACCTTTTCTTCTTTTTGAAATTCTTTTTGAAATTGTGGAACAGTATCTTCCTCAATCCTCAGCTTCGTGCTATACCTGTTATAAACATCATTCCACGTTGTAGCGGGGAATTCTCGAAGGCTTTCCTTGAGTTTCCTCGTAGCTTCCGAGCTTTTTTCATTCAAATTACTTGTGAAAGCTATAGCCGCCCAGTTGTCAGGTACACGTGGCAATGTCATTCTTTCACGTTGAAATCT
>NW_017686880.1:0-986 GCF_001879085.1 Nicotiana attenuata | reverse complement strand
ATATATATATATATATATATCTTATGCACTATTGGCCAGCTCTGCATTTTACCCTCAAATATTCGTTTATGCTTTTTCCAAATCCATTGCTTCATTGGCTGAACAAACTCCGTCGTAACTAGTCTTTTTTTTAATTTTTTTTTCCATTGGTATTCGTAGCTCCAGCTGTCCCATTTTGTCTCTAAATTTTAAGTTATATATCATCAAAAGAAAAACAAAGTACAGAAGAGAATATCCTAAAGTCTGAAACTATATGCTAATTCTATGCTACAATAACTATACCTTTTTCGGGTGGGGATAGACCATGAATTTATTGGTATTTTTATTGGGTTTTGAAGAGGAAAAAACTATGCTCCATCCGTTTTAATTTATATGAGCCTATTTAGTTGCGTAAGAAATTTAAGAAAAAAATTAAATTTTAAAATTTGTGATCTTAAACAAGCCATAATATTTGTGTGTGTATAATTCTTTTGAAACTTATGGTATTAAACATGTCAGAGTATTTGTGTGGTTATAAAAATTTCTCGTCAATGATAGAATTAGAAGTTTAAGTTAACTTATTTCAAAATTTAAATAAAAATTTATTATTTTTGAAACAGACCAAAAAAATAGATTCACACAAACTAAAACAAAAGAAGTAATAACA
Organism: Nicotiana attenuata; assembly: GCF_001879085.1. Lineage (NCBI taxonomy): Eukaryota > Viridiplantae > Streptophyta > Magnoliopsida > Solanales > Solanaceae > Nicotiana > Nicotiana attenuata. The sequence continues at coordinate 340 of NW_017686880.1, read as the reverse complement.
CTAGTTGTTGACAATGAATTACATAAATTTAGTTAAGTGAAATATTGATGTGAGAATAAAAGTAATTATTTTTAAGTAAGTGAAATAGGTTTGATGTATACACTGAACATGGATAATTTTTTTCATTTGAAGACGTGTCGTTAATTCGTTCTTCCTCCCATATGTTAATTAAGTAGTGCAATTAAACTTCTAAATTCGATGTAATAGAATTCAATTAGGAAAAATTTGATAGTTAATTCAATTTACAGAAAAGGTCCAAATACCCCCTGAACTTTACGATAAGGTCTATATATAACCCTCGTTAAAAGTTTGGCCCATATCCAACCTTGCCGTTACACTA
>NW_017686879.1:5380-6212 GCF_001879085.1 Nicotiana attenuata | reverse complement strand
TAACATAAATACATTTTGATGCTAAAAAAAAGATACAATAATGGGTATTTCGCAGTTTTATACTGCGAATTGGCTTAACGGATTTTTCGCCGTTAAGGCATTTCGCAGTTTTAAAAAAATTAATTTTTTATGACATTTCGTAGTACAGTACTGCGAATTACAATTCGTTGTACTGAACTACGAATTGCCCTAATAAAAACGGGTCGTCTTCTTCCCACAGACAACGATCTCCATTAAAAAATCAAACTCAAAGTTTTCTGGTCCCCTACCCCGCCTATATTTAAAAAAAAAAAAAATTCGGCCCCATCCGTCCCATAAAGAGCAAGAAGTGTAGGTCCCACACACAAAAGAAGTTTTGGATTGCGTGTTTCGGGTGCAAAAATTCGATTTCAATAATATTTACATCGAGGAATTTCAATTTAGTTTATGCCGAAACTCATATAGTCATGCATTAGTATTGTTTAGTATGTTTCCATGTGAATTTTTGTTATGTTAGTGTTTAATTTTGTTTCTTTTATATACCCGGTTTGATTTATTTGATATCCGAATTTATGTTATGTTTGTGACCAAAAATGCTACTTGATTGTTTGTGTTAAATAATATTATTTATTTTGTTTATTTGTATTGTTGATGTTATGTTCATATTGTATAGCCTTATAACGTAGTAAAATATAGTGTCTTTTAGCGAAGTAAAATATAAAGCCTTTTAGCGAAGTAAAATGTAGAGCCTTTTAGCGTAGTAAAATGTAGAGCCTTTTAGCGTAGAAATTGAGACTTATAATAATTAAGAATTATTCGGTGGTACCGGGCGTCAAAAATCAAGCCTGGAACC
>NW_017686879.1:0-638 GCF_001879085.1 Nicotiana attenuata | reverse complement strand
GTCCACGGGCAGACTTCAACAAGCCGTTGAATGACTCCGACACGTTTGTAGTGAGGGCTTCCCATCGTCTGCCGCCATCAGCATGTCAATGTCCACATTTGAGGGGCATGTTGCATCAACCAAGTATAGGCTCGTGGTTCTATCTGCCGGATCGCTTCCATGCGCCTCGTGAATTTACACTGCTGGTGCTCAGTTGCAGCCATCCACATTAAGTCATGCAACGCCTTGTCAGGAAATTTCTTCTGGAAATTGGCCTTCAGGTGCCTCACACAGTAACGGTGGTATGCATATGGTTCCTGCCATTCAGGCAAGTGACGTACAGAACTTAAAATACCACCATGTCGATCAGATATTAGACAAATACCTGAACGCTATTTGACAACGTGCTGCTTCAAGTGGTTCAAGAACTGCGTCCACGTCTCTTCACTTTCGTTGGCACAAATGGCAAAAGCTAGTGGGAAATATTTGTCCGTTGGCATCTACAGCAACTGCAGTCAAAAGCTTAATATCATACTTTCCATAGACATGAGTACCGTGTATGGAAATTACAGGACGGCAATGCACAAAACCATCAATTGCTGGTTTAAATGACCAAAATACATAAGTTGAATATATATTCCGGTCTGTCCGGACTTCGC
>NW_017686878.1:4241-6212 GCF_001879085.1 Nicotiana attenuata | reverse complement strand
CGACCTAACAACTAACCGAAAAAGGAAAACCCTACCCCACAACGTAAGGTACGACAAGACTTAGTACCCTCAAAGAAGACAGACCGATACTCTAAAATGAACTTCTCAGGTGAAAAGAACTGCGGATGGCTCAAATCTAACAAAAATAACTTCAAAGCACAAACAAAACTCATAAGAAACTATTCCGGATCATAAAGTCTCAATCCTTAACAAAATCCAAATATCGGTCCAAATGTCGACCCCCGGGCCCGCACCTTGGAACCCGACAAATTTTACAAAAACCGAATACCCATTCCGATACGAGTTCAACCATACAAAAATTATCAAATTCTGATACTATTTCGTCCCTCAAATCATGATTTTTCATTTTAGAAATTTTCCTCAAAAAACCAACATTTTCCTCAACTCAAAACACAAATTAAATGATGAAAATGAAGATAAAATCATGGAATATGTTAGATTCTAGGTGAAGAACACTTACCCAATTGATTTGCTTGATAAACCCCAAAGGAAGCTCCCAAATCTGAAGTTTAAAACTCAAAATATGAAGAAATGACCAAACCCTCGACTTATATGATTCTGCCCAGCATTTTCCGCATCTACGGGCAATTAAGCGCATCTTTGCAAACGCATTTGCGAGAAAAGAGTCTGCATCTACGGACTCAGCTAACCAGGCCTAGAACCGCATTTGCAAATTTACGGCCGCACCAGCGGCACCGCAGAAGCGAAAGGGGAAACTGCAGAAGCGAGATACATCGCAGGTGCGATTGCTAGACCGCAAAAGCGGTCAACGCACCTACGCACCAGCCTCCACAGAAACGAGAAACTTCCAGGCCTTCATGACCACAGAAGCGGCCATTCTCACGCAGAAGCGGAGCCGCACAAGCGCTCCAAGGTCGCAGGTGCGAAAATACCAAAAATCAGACATGTTCAAAAACCATACAAAACATCCGAAACTCGTTCGAAACATACCCGAGGCCCCCGGGACCCCGCCTAAACATACAAACAAGCTCTATAGCTTAATACAGACTCGCTCGGGGTCTCAAATCATAACAAACAACGCCAAAACTACGAATCGCACCAAGATTCAAACTTATGAACTTTCAAATTTTCCAACTTCTAAAACTCGTGCCGAAACCAATCAAATCAACACGGAATGACGCTAAATTTTTGCAGACAAGTCCAAATGACATAACAGAGATGTTCCAACTCGCGGAATTGCATTCGACCCCGATATTATAAAAGTCAACTCTTGGTCAAACCTCTCCATTTTCCAAACTTCAACTTTTTCAATTTTCGCCAAAATGCTACAAATTGCTCTACGGACCTCCAAATCTAAATCTGAAAACATGCCTAAGTTCGAAATCACCATACGAATCTGTTGAGATCATCCAAAACTCATTTCGGAGTCGTTTACATAAAACTCAAATTCCGGTCAAATTCTCACTGCTTAAGCTTCCAAAACTAGGTTCTTTCTTCCAATTCGACTCTGAATCATCCGGTAACCGAGTCCAACCACGCACGCAAGTCGATACACATGTATGAAACTGCTCAAGACCTTACGCCGCCGAACGGAGCTTAAATTTTCGAAACGGCCGGCCGGGTTGTTACAGTAAAATCGTGAGGAAAAAAAAGGTATACATAGAAGAAAAGTAAAATTGATAAAAAGGTCAATATATTATTTAATTTAATTGAGAGAAAATATTTATCATATTACTCCATCCGTCAACTTTATCTGATTTTTTGGCCCTTTTGTGGTCCAAAATATTTAATTTTTTCCAAATTTCAAGAGTGAATTAATTTTTTTATTCAAAATTGCCTTGAAGTAAATAGTGTTGGGTATGTGTTATGTTTATTTTCCAATGCAATTGAATTCATCCATCTCAGATTGGTGTTTCACTTCTCTAGTAATCCACGTACTACTTGTTATAAAATATGATGATCACTCTATGTTAATTATTTTGTAAAATA
>NW_017686878.1:0-787 GCF_001879085.1 Nicotiana attenuata | reverse complement strand
AGTAACGAGCGATGCACGTTTATTTAGAGACTTCCAAGATACTTCTCCTCCACCAATAGTAAAAACATATCCACTTGTGGACTTTGATTCTGTTGAGCCGGTTATCCAATTTGTATCACTATATCCTTCGATAACCGCAGGAATTTTATTGTAGTGCAAAGCGTAGTCTTGGGTATATTCCAAATATCCCAGAACTCATTTCATTGCTACCTAGTGATGTTTGTTGGGATTACTTGTGAATCGACTAAGTTTACTAATCGCACAAGCTATATCAGGTCGTGTACAGTTCATGATGTACATTAAGCTTCCCAACACACGAGCATACTCCAATTGAGACGTACTTTCACCTTTATTCTTTATAAGATGATGATTTAAGTCAATTGGAGTTCTTGCACTTCTAAATTCCAAATGTTTGAATTTTTCAAGTTCCATTTTCACGTAATGTGATTGAGACAAAGCTAGACCCTGAGGAGTCCTCTTGATTTTAATTCCTAGAATTACATCGTCACCTCCTAAGTCTTTCATATCAAACTTACTAGCAAGCATGCGCTTAGTAGCTTGAATGTCGGCAATGTCTTTGCTCATTATTAGCATATCATCAACATATAAGCAAACAATGACTATATGATTTGGAACGTTCTTAATGTAAACACATTTATCACATTCATTAATCTTAAAGCCATTTGACAACATTGTTTGGTCGAATTTCGCATGCCATTGCTTGGGTGATTGTTTTAGTCCATAAAGAGACTTAACAAGACGACACACCTTCTTTTCTTTTCCCGAA
>NW_017686877.1:0-6212 GCF_001879085.1 Nicotiana attenuata | reverse complement strand
AAAGGGTCCCACTTTGGTGCTTGAGTCCCATAGCCAAGTCCTCTTTTGTTGCTACTGTGATGCTCTTGCAACCAAGAGAGTGCATCAGAGGCCTTGTTCCATTTGAAAGTTCTGTCTAGTTCATGTTTCACTTTTCCTAGATCTTCTTTTAGGATTTTATTCACACCTAGGCATGCCTTAGGTAATTAAGGGTTTCATAAAACTGCGAAATGGTGTTGTGTTTGTAAAATTGTCCAGGTTTAACAGGTTCTAAATTTAGTAGGCAAACTGATCAGGTTATATCACTTCGCTTTAAAACAATGCTTCATATTCTATATTTGTGATGCTCACCTAGATATCCTGTTCTAGGACCTTCTAAAATTCATTAAAATCTGTTGTTTGAGACGTGCTACTTATTTGTTTATGTGTGGAGGTAAACCTAAGCCCCTAATTGCTTCCCTATTTGACAATCCTATATGTTATTTGTTGTCGCTTAGATTTTACCTTTTTAAACACCTTAGGAGGGTCTAGTACTGCCTAAATTTAGAGGTCCTAGGCACCTCCAGGACCATAACGAAGGGACGGGTAAAGCACGCTTAAAGTTTGCTAACTAAACTCGCTTATATAACCGCTAAGGGGAGGGTAATCGGTAGTAAGTAGGATTATGATGACCGTGTGCGCTAAATCCAACGTGTAACCCCTCTATTTGAGGAAGGCNGCCCTGCCTCCATATCTGCATAAGGCAAAGCTCTGCCTTCTATTTTCATGGGACTAAGCCCTGTCTCGAATCCTACATGAGGTTAAGCCTTGCCTCCATATCTGCATAAGGCTAAGCTTTGCCTTCTCTTTGCATGGGACTAAGCCTTGTCCCGAATCCTGCATGAGGCTAAGCCCTGCCTCCGAATCTTGCATGAGACTAAGATCTGTCTCCATCTGCATGAGGCTATGACCTGCCTCCACATCTTCATGAGGTTAAGCCCTGCCTCCATATCTGCATAAGGCAAAGCTCTGCCTTCCATTTGCATGGGACTAAGCCCTGTCCCAAATGCTGCATGAGGCTAAGCCTGCCTCCATATCTGCATAAGGCTAAGCTTTGCCTTCTCTTTGCATGGAACTAAGCCCTGTCTCGAATCCTGCATGAGGCTAAGCCCTGCCTCCATATCTGCACGAGGCTAAGCCCTGCCTCCATTTTGCATGAGGCTAAGCCCTGCCTCCATATCTGCATGAGGCTAAGCCCTGCCTCCATTTGCATGGGACTAAGACCTGTCCCACATCTTGCATGAGGCTAAGCCCCGCCTCCATTTTTGCATAACGCTAAGCACGGCCTTCCATTTGCATGGGACTAAGCCCTGTCCTAAATATTGCATGAGGCTAAGCTCTGCCTCCTATTTGCACAAGGCCAGTCATCGCCTTTATTTACCGAGACTAAGCACTGTCTATTTGCTCCTCTTTCGAGCTAAGCTCTGCCCTCAACCTCACATGACTAAGCCTTGTCTTGTTGATTTTAGCATCTCATGGGCTGAAATATCGCCAACTTGTCCAAAGGCGTCATTGTCTAAAGGCATCATCCTCATAGCCGGAAGACACCATGCCATGGCCTGAGGATCTCTCAAATTTGCATATCATTATTCAAAGGCGTCATGGTTCGTAGGCACCATTGTCATGGCCCGAGAATATCATTTCATGGCCTTCGAATCCCCCACCGAACAATTCATGGCCCGGGATATCATGGTCTAAGGACGTCATCCTCAACCGTCCAAAGACAATCCTCATGGTCTGAAGGGAATCTGCATCATGTCTAAATTTCCGCACAAATATATACTTGTAGTATCTCTTTGCTTGCTGGTGACCTGATAAGCAACCCCTACCCCAACAGGACTAATCCCGCTCTAGTTCTTTCAAATTACCTCAAGTCTGACCGCTCACCATAACCATCTTTCCACCCATTCCAAAGTCTCGTATCCGTTCTTGTGATGACCTCATCGGTATATTCCGCCGATGAATCCAAAACTACACATGGCCTGATTCCTGTAAAACTAGGGATATGTAGGCAGCTCAAAGACTAGGGTTCGGCCTCTATTCTTCTAAACATCCCAATCGGTCAAAATTGGCCATCATTTCTTTACCCGAAAACTCTTTCATCCTTCCCGGGTAAAGAGGGGCAGCTGTTGATACCCAATTTTTTCCTATAATACTTTTTAAGTGCATACGTACCTTCAAAACTATGCATTAACATCGATTGATATTTTTTTATAAATTCTACATTTTTAAATTAATTTCCTAGTATTTTATTTATATAAATAACTACAAAATTTCATCACAAATGACTTTATAGCATTTCATGATCTAATATTGCCGTTTATAGTCATATTGAGTTCAAATTATTTCACAAATGGCCAGATTTACACTTTTTGGTTACAATTGCAGTAGCTATGCAATTATAGCCCATGCCCACATTATTGCATTATTTTACCAGAAAATGGTCCATTGTATTTTTTTAAAAATAGCGATTAATTATTTTAAAACACTTCTATGCATAAAAAAATTTATTGTTAATTATTTTACAAAATAATTTTTATTCAATTACTTGGGTATTTAATAAACAGCCATTTTATTTTCAGCTTTAACCCCTTTTAAACCAGCCCAAAAACCTTTTAAACCAGCCCAAAAACCCCTTCTAATTTGGCCCAATCCCCTTAGGCCCAAGTCTGATATGCACGACCCAAGACCCCGTTCAATCTTGACCGTTGATCATTCAGATCAACGGTCCACAACCCTCTTACCTTAATTAAACATAAACGGCCCCCCAAACCTCTCATTCTCTACTCTCACCCGCCGTCACCCCTTCCCCTTTCTCTCTCAACTCTCTCAACTAAACCCTAATTCTCAAGCACCGTCACCGGCGTATATCTCAGTCCTGTGATGTTTCCTTATCTTCTCCGGTCGATCCTGGCCTCCTACTCACTATGGTTCTTTGGCTTTTTCGATCCTTGAGAGGATCTCAAAGAACCTAAGCAGTTCTGGATTGAAACCTTGCTTGTTAGCCTGTCTCAGGCCATTTTCTCGACCATGACTAAGAGATTTCTCTGTATTTTGTTACGAATCTATGGTTTCTAAACCTATGCTTTCATCTCTGTTATTTTTTCTAAAAAACCCTAGTTGATTACCTTCGATCATTTCCAGATCTATATAGATCTGAGATGAATCGAGCACTATTACATGTTTTTCTCTGAAAATTTCTGGTTTTAATCAACTATTCTTGCTTTTCCCTAAAACTAGGGTTCATTACGAGTCGGTTCTTTTAAAGGTTTTCTGACTTCTAAATTTTTAATCGATTCTCTTGACTGATTTGTGCAAAAGATACTCAAACCCTAGTTGATTTTATGAGATGCTCTGATTTTCTGACCTTTGCTTCGATTTTGAATCTTTCAGTGTTACCAACTGTATTAATTCACTCTTTATTTTCTGACTTACACATTTTTCTTCGTCAAATCCATTATTCTGTGGTTTTTGCCCTAATTAATTGCTATTAGGTTTTGCATCTGTTTCCGACTAATTTCTGTACTTTTTGTGAAGTTTTACTTAGCCTATTTTCTATTTGTGGAAGTTGATATCTCTTTCCAGAAGATAGTATTACTTTGAAATCCTGGCTGATTGATTTGCTCTGTTAGAGATTCATGTGCATAATTCTTGATTGTTTCCTTGTTTATGACCTTAATTTAGTCATCCATGCCTTATTTAATTGTCTGTATAATTGTGAGTCTTTGCTGATTCCTTTACATGGTATGATTGGGATTCTTTCCTTAATTAGATCCCTGTTATTACCGTTTGATCAATTACCCCTAATTAAGGGGTCTATTTTGAACTCCTTTATGTGATTGGATTCTGTGATCCTATGATTTCCTTAATTGCTGGTTTTTTATTCATTTACCTTATTTTGCTCTGCTCTTGAACTGCTATATAAGCACTCTTATTTTACCTCTCAAAAAGACGAACACTAAGTTCAGAACACACACTCACACTCAAACTCTCTCTTCTTTCTCTGCCACTTGTGATAACTATTGGTCTAGCCGGCTGAAAGCCACAGATAGACATTGGAACTACCCTTGCTTTACACTCTGCACTTTCTTCTTTAACTGGTATGTCTCTAGTTAAATTTTGAAACTCAACTCCATGTGTTCCATTCCTGCACTAGTTCAATTGACTATGTATCCAATTTGTTTCCCTGTTTACTGCTTTATTCAGCATGTCAAAATTCTGCCTTCTCTTGTTCAATGTGTAATCAGCATGTCTAAACTTCATACTTGTCCAGGATGTTTACTTAGTCCCTACTTACCTCCCCCCCTTTAACTGGCGTGATCGTGTTAGTCACTTAGTCTCCTAATGCATTCGATTGGCCCTAATTGTATGACCAACCATGTCTTATGCACCCCTGTCTTCAACATGACTTTTACTCCACTCTTTCTCTATGTTTTAACTACGTGTTACCATGACTGAATTGTTCAGTGGACTCCTAGTTGTTTTGTGCATTTGTCGTCTCAAATGTTTTCCTTGTTTATGTGGTTTCAACTCTATATGTTCCCAATCCCCTTCACCCCCTGTTTGTAGATATGCTTGTTAAGTGTTTGTGAATCTGGGTATTCTATGAATTGGTTGTTTGCTGTATTTGCTCTCCTCATAAATGATTTCAAAACTGTTCTTCTACTCTTAGTATTCTTCTCAAAACTGGTGTCACTCCTAGCATCTTCTTAAAACTGTTTTCCAGTTCTGAAATCTTTTTACTTCTAGAATTATCTCTACATTGTTTTACTAAGTCTTTCAAAACGATGTCAAGCACTATCACTTTACTCGTAGACTATTTGGCTCTGCCCTTCTGGTATGTGTACTGCTTAGGGATCCTTGAGATTCCTCTGAACTCTAGCACACCAGGGATGGCCCTTCCACACTGCACATAACCAATCCTCTATTTGAGAAATGGTCTTGGTGTGAGCACTGCCCGAGATCCTTGAGGTCCTTAGGAAACTTTGACACACCAGGACACACTATTGGCTATGAGACTCTTGGAATTTGAGACTGTTTTGAAGGCCTGGCATCCCCAGGTTTACTTTGGGCCTAATTCAGGCTCCCTATAGCATCGTTTACATTTATGTAATTCATTCACTATTGGTCTGTAATAATAATTTCTCTAAACAGATATTGAGGTAATTAGTAAAAGGGGAGGGTTTCTATACGATTTTGTGGGGAAACCGGGTAGAAATCATGCTTTAGGTTTATATATATGTTGATTTGAAGTAGAAACCATGCTTTAGGTTTATATTATCTTGATTTGCAGTGAAAATCATGCTTTAGGTTTATATTATGCAATAGATATAATGCCTCTAGGTTTGCTATGCCTATTTGTATTAAAAACCATGCCATAAATCTGTGCATTAGATATCCTGCCTTAGGATAATCATGTTTACTGATTTTGCCTATTAGAAAACATGTTATAGTTCATCACTTCATTTCTGATTCTGCATAAGTCGTTATCATCTGGAAATCCTGTCATTAAGCTACTGTTGTAATCACGCCTAATAAAATGACCATCTCTGTCTATGCATTAGAAATCCTGCCTTAGAACTCTGTTTGCATTTTGCTTTAAATTGTCTCTATGTCTCTTAAATGAATAATTATCCATAAAGAGGTTTAAAACAGCTCCACACATAGATGTCATGTTTTAGTATAAATATGCATGAAATAATCTTTTATAACATTCAGCACCTAGATCAGCACGCCTATAGGATTTAATAAACTCAAGCTATTTGACTAATTCCCAGAATTCTGTTTTAGACAACATGTTTTTAGGGGAATAACAGATTCACACCTAGGCATGCCTTAGGTAACGAGGTCCGTAGCTGATTTAGGCTTGAAATGCCGAAAGTTGAATTTTGGAAGTTTCCGGTCCGATAGTGAGATTTTGATCCGAGGGCCGGAATGGAATTTCGAGAGTTTCAGTAGCTCCGTCATGTCATTTGGGATATGTGTGTAAAATTTTGGGTTATTCGGAGATGGTTTGGTTAGGTTTTTGATCGAAAGCGTATTTTGAGGAAAATTGGAGTTCTTAGGCTTAAATTCTTGATCAATTCGAGTTTCCGATGTTGTTTTAGGTGGTTTAAGGATTGGTACAAGTTTGAATGAGGTATTAGGTGTTATTGGTGCTTTTGGTTGAGGTTCCCGGGGGCCTCGGGGATGAT
>NW_017686876.1:5396-6212 GCF_001879085.1 Nicotiana attenuata | reverse complement strand
AAATATTAAACTCAGTCCTGGTATTTAATACTGTGTTTGAAATCTCAGCCATTTTCTTAAATTAGAAATTAAGTTAATAGTTTTTAAATGAAGTTTGGGTTGAATATTTTTATACTATTGTGTGATTTTTGGACTGAGTATGGGATCGGGCTGCACGTCGCAGCAGTATTATATTGATATTGATTTGAGGCTTAGGGCCTAATGGATGCCACGAGATGGCTTGATATTGCGCTTGGGCCGTAAGGGGCCCCTCCCGGAGTCTGCACACCCCTAGTGAGCGCCGTCGACGTTAAATAAATGGAGCGGGTTGCACGGCCACAGTGGGGTACTGGAGGTACCAGTTTATGTGTTGCATTGCATATTTAATTGTTATTTATTTCTTCATTTGTTGTGATGTTTATTCTAACTGTATTGTCGTTTAATGGTATTTTAGCTTTACGTTGTGTTTATTTAGGATTTCTTATCCTCAGACCTTATTTATATTTATTACTTTCTGAGTTGGAAGTACTCACAATACTCCCTGCACCTTGTGTGCAGATCCAGGTACACCAAAGGGTGAGTGAGGGCTTGTTAGCTGAGCAGCGATTATCTGGGAGTGTCGAGGTAGCTGCATGGCGTTCGCAGCCTTGATCTCTCCCTTCTATCTTTTATTATTTTATTCGTATTATTTTCCTAGTCGGACTTGTAATAGGTATATAATCTGCTTCTAGAGGCTCATGTTCGTGACACCAGATTCTGTGAGCTATTTAGTATTTTATTTTGGGGTTTTCGAATGTTAGAGATTATATCAGAATTTCCGCACTAAATTGGTATTAT
>NW_017686876.1:0-5175 GCF_001879085.1 Nicotiana attenuata | reverse complement strand
TCGCACACCTGCGCAGGGAGTGCAGGGGCTACAGACACCGGAGGCACCTCCAGCTCAGCAGGTTGCACCAGCTCAGGGTTTTGTGGTTCCAGCTATGCTAGACGATGAGCAGCGTCGTCTCGAGAGGTTTGGTAGACTCCAGCCTCCGACATTCGGTGGTGCTGAGGGCGAGGATTCCTAGAGTTTTCTTGACAGATGCCAGCGTATGCCCCGTACGGCAGGGATCCTTGAGTCGAGTGGTGTGGCATTTACTACTTTTCAGTTCACGGGGGATGCTCTTACTTGGTGGGAGGACTTTGAGAGGCGTAGGCCTGCCGGTGCAGCGAGAGTTGGGTACTCACATCCGATCCCTCTAACACATAAGTCAACATCCGATTGACTTTTCCAACTTAAGCCTTCTTAAAAGAGACTAAGTGTCTCAAACCTTTTCAAAACCTTTCCGAACCCGAGCCAACCGACCCGACCACATATAAAACCGATAATTAAGTCAAATAGAAGGAGAAATGGGGGAAACGGAGCGTTAACTCATGAGACGACCGGCCGGGTCGTCGCAATAATAATAATAATAATAATAATAATAATAATAATAATAATAATAATAATAATAATAATAATAATAGTAATAGTAATAGTAATAATAATAATACTGCAATAATATTATTTGTAAGCAGATACACGATTTGGCTTGAGTCGTGCTGGGCACTGTCCTAAGAAACTATTTCAGCAATGTGAAATGTTTCCGTAGGATCAAACAAGCCCATCTCTATTTATTTAGAGGATACAGGAATCAGAAAAATTAAATAATAAATCCAGCAAGTTGGAAGAGAAAGAGCAACTAATATCTTATGCCAATCAAAATATTATAGAAGAAGAAATTAGAAGGAGATTGACGTATATGAGGGAAAGAAGATAGAAGAATTTCTTGTTTTGCTAATGATTAGCTTTTCTTGGTGTTTTTTTTATTGAAGAATGATGGCCTAATCATGGTGCGAACTACTGTACAGTTGAATTAGTTATCATTAGTGCTAATTGTAGTTAATCCGTGTATTAGCTTAGATAGTCAGCAGAGTAGTTAATTAGTTACATGTGGGGCCCAGTGGCTAAGTTAGTACATGTATATAGTGTATTTCTCTATTCATTTTTTACACAAGAAGAAAAATTCATTTCTCTCAACTGCCAACCCCTTTCTCTTGAGTTCATCTTCATCTCAGATCCAATCTCAATTACTTGATGAATCTGGAGTTTGATCTCAGATTCATCAAGCTCACATGGTATTAGAGCAGTAAAGAATTATAATCCGCAAATTTAGTTCAATTCAGTTGAGATCTCATAGTCGTCTTCTTCGCGAAGCTGCAACAGACAGTCGTCAATGGCAGCTGAAAAAATTAACCACACACATCCTTTATTTGTTCATCCTTCGGACACTCCTAGCTCAATTCTGATTCCTGTCAAGCTCACAGGTTCAGAGAACTATGGGTTGTGGCGTCGTTCAATGAAAATTGCATTACAAGCTAAAAGGAAGCTAGGTTTTGTGCTTGGGACATGCAAAAAGGATTCGTTTAAATTTGAATTACATGAGGACTGGGAAACATGTAATGCAATAGTGCTCTCCTGGATCATGAATATAGTTTCTCCAGATCTACTTAGCGGTATTGTCTATGCATCTAATGCACACCTAGTGTGGGAAGATCTAAGAGAGAGATTCGACAAGGTGAATCGTGTGCGAATTTTTCAGTTACATAGAGAAATTGCTACTATTGCTCAGGGAACAGAGTCAGTTTCTGCATATTTCACCAGGTTGAAGGAACTGTGGGCTGAGTATGATGCCATGGTGCCCGTACCTAATTCGAAAGAATATGTTGAACATTTGCAACACCAGAGGTTGATGCAGTTTCTGAGTGGCCTTAATGAGACATATGAACAAGTGAGGCATCAGATCTTAATGAAGACTATGGAGCCAACACTAAATCAAGCTTATGCGTTGATTATAGAAGATGAGAGTCAAAATGCTAGCACTCATACAATCTTTCCAAATAGAGGAGATCTAGTTGCTATGCAAGCAGGTAGAGGACAAGCACCTATGCAGAACATCAGGGGACAGTACAAGGGAAAGAAGCCATTTCTGAAATGTGATTACTGCAACAAGCCTGGACATTCCAAAGAAAACTGCTACAAGTTGGTTGGCTATCCAACTGATTTCAAAGCCAAGCAACCATATGCAGCAAACATGACAACTGGTGGTCAGGAGAATGGAAAGCAGGCAGGTCAGGATGAAGAAGGAAGTAGCTCTGATGGATTGAAAGTAGGATCATATTTCACTGAAGATCAATACAGACATATTTTGAACATGTTGAACAGGGAAACCCCAGAGCATCAAGCTAACATGGCAGGTATTGCAACCTCCTTAATGACAAGTTTTACTTGTAAAGAATAGGTGATTGATTCTGGAGCTACACATCACATAGCTGGTGAACTAGACATAATAGACACTAAGAACAAAGTAAACAGATGTAATAGTGATCAAGTACATTTTCCCACAGGAGAAAAGTCTAGTATAACACATATTTGAGATGTTATCATAAGTGATGAATTGAAGCTGGAAGATGTCCTATTTGTACCTGAGTTTAAGTTCAATCTGATCTCAGTGTCCAAACTAACTAGGCAGTTGTGTTGCTCAGTGAATTTTTTCCCTGATTTTTGTCTATTTCATGATCTCTACAATGGCAAGGTGAGGGGGATTGGTAGAGAGAGAGGTGGTCTATACATTTTGAAGAAAAATTTCAAAGGAGATCTGGAAAGATTTGTCAAGGAAGTAAAGAAGTTTGCATCAGCTACAACTACACAAAACAATGTAGAAGTTGGAGTTTTGTGGCACAAAAGGCCAGGCCATGCTTCAGTTAGTACTATGAAGAAGTTATATTTGTTTCATAATAATTCTGTAGGAGTAATAGTGAATAATGATTGCCCTGTATGCCCATTAGCAAAACAAACTAGACTGATATTCCTCAGAAGTATGAGTAGAAATGAAAATCCCTTATTTCTTTTGCATATGGATGTTTGGGGACCATATAAGTTTCCCACATATGATAAAAAGCATTTTTTCCTAACAATAGTGGATGATAATACAAGGTATACCTGGGTGCATTTGCTTCACTTGAAAAGTGATGTTTTTGTAGTATTAAAGAAATTTCTTCCCATGCTGCACACTTAATTTCAGTCTAAGGTGAAGGTAGTTAGAACAGATAATGGCACAGAATTCTTTAACAGGCACATGAATGAACTGTTTGATGCATATGTTATAGTTCATCAAAGTAGTTGTGTTTACTTTCCACAGCAAAATGGAATAGTGGAGCGGAAACATGGACACATTTTGGATACAGCAAGGGCATTGAAGTTTCAAGCAAACACTCCTACAAGATTCTGGGGTGAATGCATTAAAACAACAGTGTATGTGATAAACAGACTGCCCACTGATCTACTGAATGGAAAGGCTCCATATGAACTTCTTCATAACAGGACACCTTCACTGACTCATCTTAGAGTATTTGGATGCCTCTGCTATGCAACTAACTTGGTTAAGGAAGACAAGTTCTCACCAAGGGCAATAGCAGTTGTATTTCTTGGTTATGCAGAGACACAAAAAGGGAACAAACTAATGGACTTAAATACTAACAAGTTTTTTGTGTGCAGAGATGTCATATTCAAGGAAAATATGTTTTCTTTTCAAAATGCAAAGGGACAAATAACTACTGATGATACTCCAGGTCAGTCAGAACCTTTACAAGGTTCCTGTGGGAATATGCTTCAACAGCCAGAAGTAGCTGTAGAGAGTAATTTGGAGGAGCCTGTTGAAGAGGTGGTATTGATGACACCACAGAGATCTATGCTGCAGAACATGAAGCTGATGATGATGACCATATCCTATCAGAAACACATGCAGACATGCAACAAGGAGGAAGTGAGCACTCACCAGAAGCAGGTGTGTGACGACCCAAAGGGGTCATCACTTGTTTTCCTATTCATTCTGTGCTTCCGAGGCCTTGAAGGCCTCATTTAGGTTGCCTCGATTTGCATACGCAGTCTGGGCGCGTAGCCGGAAGGTTTAAATATGAAATTCTGTGAAAAATGCTAAATTTTGATATTAAAATAAATAAATTTGACTTCGGTCAACAGTTTGGGTAAACGGACTCGGACCCGTGATTTGACGGTCCCGGAGGGTGCGTAGGAAAATATGGGACTTGGGCGTATGCCCAGAATCGAATTTCGAGGTCCCAAGCACGAGAAATGAATTTTTGAGAAAAATTGTTTTCTGAAAATATTTAAGGAAATTGGAAATGAAAACTGATTAGAAAATGATGGTATCGGGCCCGTATTTTGGTTTCGACGCCCGGTACAGGTCTTATATATGGTTTAAGCACTTTCTATAAAGTTTGGTTGAAAACGGACGTCGTTTGACGTGTTTCAGACTTGAAATGGAAAATTTGATGTTTTGTGAAACTTGGAAGAAATCATGAAATTTGAGGCTTAATTCGATGTTTACGATGTTATATTAGCGATTTAATCGCACGGATAAGTCCGTAGGATATTTTTGAGGTTGTGTGTATGTTTGGTTTGGAGCCCCGAGGGCTCAGGTGAATTTTGGATAGGCCGTGAGTGCATTTATAACCTTTGTGAAAATGTGGCATTTCAGTTCTAAATGCGAGCTCGCAAATGCAAGAAGGGGGAATCCTGCATTGGGTCGCAAATGCGACCATCTGGTTCGAAAATGCGATGTGGAGCCAGTCGCAAATGCGACATAGAGGCTCGCAAAGGCGAAGTCTGCTGTTTCGCAAATGCGACATAATTGTCGCAAATGCGATGCTCTTGTTTTTGCCCAGTGTTCGCAAATGTGAACATGAATTCGCAAATCCCATACCAGGTCGGGGTTCGCGATTGCGAACCCCAGTTCGCAAATCCCACATCTGCAACCTGCATATTTTACACTTAGCCGAATTTTGAACCATTTTCAACATTCTTTCAAAACACAAACTTCTTGGGCGATTTTTCAAGAATAAACCTTCTTCCAAATCAATTGTAAGTTGATTTTACTCTATTTCATTCAATCTTTAAAATCATTACATGTTTTCAACTTAAAATCAATGATTTCATGGTGAATGGGGTTTGGTAGACCTAGGT
>NW_017686875.1:5139-6213 GCF_001879085.1 Nicotiana attenuata | reverse complement strand
CTCTCTCTTTTTCCTTCTTTTCTTCTTTTCACTCTTGCCTTGGTTTTTCTTGTTCCTATTCTCTCCTTTCCTCAAATTTCTTTCATTCTCTCGCTTTTCTTTCATTGTTTTTCCGCTCTTTTCTTTCCCTTTCTCTCTTGCTCTCTTTTCATTTTCTCTCTTCTTCTTCTTCTTCTTCTTTTTTTTCTTTTTCTTTTGGTTACGGTCGAATCCTATGGAGATTGCCTATGTATCATGACCCCGCATGAATCAGACCAAGCGTAGTTCTTGCAGATAAAAGGTGAAGGAACAATAAAACATTTTTGGAATTTTCAATTTTCATAATAAAACAAACTTCGATTACAAAATTCAAAAACCAACAAACTCAAACAAGAACTAGCAAACTCCGATGAAAGACGAACTACAGACTCGAAGAACAACTAACCCACATAAAAAGAAAATACAGACTCCGAGACAAACTGACAGACTCCAAAGGGATCTTGTTCCTAACTGTTATTGGCACATTTGGGCTCGTGCTCATTCTGCACATTTTTAAGGTGATTAAGCAAAAAATCAAGACTCATTTGACTCAAAAACAAAGTTGACACTTTTCTTTTTTCCAAATTAAGAACAAAGATCCGTTTTTGCGCATACGGCCTTTTAGCACCTCGGGGACGAAGATTTTAAGGCTGTGTTGG
Source organism: Nicotiana attenuata (assembly GCF_001879085.1). NCBI lineage: Eukaryota > Viridiplantae > Streptophyta > Magnoliopsida > Solanales > Solanaceae > Nicotiana > Nicotiana attenuata. The sequence goes on along the minus strand of NW_017686875.1, from coordinate 5,536 downwards.
CTGACCGGCTAAAACCTCAAAAAATGACCAAAGGTGGCTGTTCTCGCAAAAGCAGCCTTCCGGCGCCCTTTTAGGGACATTCGGCTATTTTTGGCAAGAATGACATCACCTTAATTATTTACAATAAAAATAAAATTTTGTTCATTTTGGGTTATTTTTGCAAAAAAAGAAGTTGGACCCGATGAGGGTTGCCTACGTATCCCACACCCTATGGGAATCAATCTGGCGTAGATCGGGCAAAAAAAAACAAACTATTTTTGAAAACAAGACTCTTCTTTTCATTTTTTTCATTGGTAAATAAAACTAACTATTCTTGAAAATAAGACTCTTTTTTTCTCTTTTTCATTTTCCATTGGCAAATAAACAAACTATTTTTTTTTTAAAAAACCAAGTACTC
>NW_017686875.1:0-541 GCF_001879085.1 Nicotiana attenuata | reverse complement strand
GGGGGGGGGGAGGGGGAAGTAGAACCCTCGTAAATGTATTTTCCTGATGAAGAGGTGTCGTTCGTGGGAGAGGATATTACTGAGGCGTACGACGGTTGGAGGATGTTCTTCGATGGAGCTGCAAACTTCAAAGGAGTGGACATTGGAGCTGTTTTGATATCAGAAACAGGTTAACACTACCCTGTATCTGCAAAGCTTAGGTTTTCGTGCACCAACAATATGGAAGAATATGAGGCTTGCATCATGGGGCTCAATTTGGCCATCGATATCAATGTACAAGAGCTGCTCGTAATTGGCGATTCAGATCTTTTGGTACATCAGGTTCAAGGAGAATGGGCTACGAAGAACACCAAGATACTACCATACTTGCGCCACGTACAGGAACTGATGAAAAGATTCAAAAAGATAGAGTTCAAACATGTGCCCAGAATTCAAAATGAGTTCGCAGATGCACTGGCCACTCTGGCATCAATGATACAACATCCGGACAAGAATTTCATTGATCCTGTCCTGGTGAGAATCCACAATCAACCTGCTTACT
>NW_017686874.1:0-6213 GCF_001879085.1 Nicotiana attenuata | reverse complement strand
AACAGAAAGCAACACAAAATTCACAAAATTGTAAAATAATGAAAGAAATCATTTTGTTTGAATTTTTGGGAATAATTCATGCAGGGCAAAAATCACGTGCTCACAACCGTATATGGGGTTGCTGCCATCACCGTGAATGATTACTTCTTGGTGATTCCATTCAAATTTCACGGCCCGATGCAGTGTTGAAGCCACGGAACCCGTAGAATGAATCCAAGGCCGTCCTAACATCAGATTGTAGGATGCGGGCACATCTATCACATGGAACTCAACATCGAACCAGGTTGGTCCCATCTGAAGACACAGGCTGATCTCACCGATGGTGGCTCTCTGGGATCCATCAAAGGCTTTTACGTTGATTGCTCCTTCTTTTATCTTGTGCAAACCTTTGCCCAACTTCTTGAGTGTTACCAGAGGAAAGATGTTAAGGCTGGAACCCCCGTCGACCAGGATCCTGGTGATGAAATAGTCCTCACATTGTACTGTGATATGCAGGGCTCTGTTGTGACCCAGCCCTTCAGGTGGCAGCTCGTCCTCATAGAAGGTGATTTTGTGGCTCTCTAATACCTGTCCCACCATATTGGCCATTTCCCCGCCGGTGATGTTGCTTGGCACGTAGGCTTCACTTAGTACCTTTAGCAGAGCATTTTTGTGTTCCTGGGAATTCTGCAGTAGTGAGAGGATGGATATCTGCGCTGGTGTTTTGTTCAGCTGGTTAATGATCGAGTACTCTTTAGCCTATATCTTTCTCCAAATGTCGTCTGGACCTGTCTCAATGATGGGTGCCCGGTTGGAGGCTTGCTTGCTAGACTCAGCTAGGTATTCAGGGGTATAGACTCTCCCTGTTCTTGTCATTCCCTGTGCTACAATAGTTTCTTCGAACCTGACCTTGCCTTTCCTCCTGACTTCAGTTGTGTAATCCCAGGGTATAACTTTTGTGTGGAATAAGGGCACAACGGACATTGCCGCTAAGATTGGTGCGGCCACCTTTATTTCGAACAGGACACGTTCTTTGGGTGACAAGACGGCAACTTCAAATGGTGCTGGTGCCTTTGTTGATGGAGCTGCTTCGAACTCAAGAGGGATAGACACATCTACCTCAGTGACCTCAGATGGTTGGATCTAGACCCTGATGGGGTTAAGAGTAACTGCTGGCTTCTTCGGATCATCGCCCTTTATGATCAACCCGATGGATCCCTTGGGATCCCAATCATCTTCCACCTCAATCATGTGAATACCCCCGCCTTTATGGTCTGGCAAAGGGTTGCTGCAGACATTCGGGGCTGGTTCTTTTGCCACAATAATCTTGTTATCAATTAAAGTCTGGATCTTGTCTTTCAGAGAACGACATTCGTCAATGGTGTGTCCTTTCATGCCGGAATGGTATGCACAGGATTCGTTTGGATTAACCCACTAAGAAGGGTTCTCAGGAGTTGCAGCAGGGATAGGGGCGACATAACCAGCAGTTTTGAGTCTTTCATAAAACTAGTCAATAGGTTCAGCAATGGTTGTATATTATTTCGGAGGCCTTCGGTCAAAGTTTGGTCGAGGTCTAGGGAAGTTTTGGCACGCAGGAAGGGATTGATAGTGGGATGGTTGAGTATTGTAGGCTTGGTAAACATGTGCGGGTTGGGAATATCTAGGTGAAATAGGCTGATATATGGGAGGTGGAGATGGCTGATAGGCGGGTGGTGAGGGTGCTTGGTAATTTGGAGTGGGCTGATATGTGAGTGGAGGTGTTGGGTAGTATTGGTATTTGACGGGAGATTTGGTTCTTCTTTGCCACCATTACGGCTCCTATGTCCCTTTTTTTAGACACACCTCCTAACTGTAAGGCCTTATTTGTAGCTTGCAAGGCCTCGAAGTTCGTAACCATACCGCTATTGATGCCTTCTTCGATTCGTTCCCCCAGCTTGATGATATCAGAAAATTTGTGGCTTTCAATCATCATTAGTCGCTCATAGTATTGCGGATCTTGGGCCCGGACAAAGAATTTGTTCATTTGTTCCTCCTCTAAGGCAGGTCTGACTTTGGCGGCTTCCGACCTCCAGCGAGTAGCATACTTGCGAAATGTTTTTATAGGTTTCTTCTTCAGATTCTGAATGTAGAACACATCTGGCGCATTTTCTGTGTTAAATCTGAACCTGTCCATGAAATCAGAGGCCATACCTACCCAACTTGACCATTTGTTAGGATCCTGACTGATGTACTAGGATATTGCATCTCCTTTTAGACTCCTCATGAACAGCTTCATGCGGATTCTCTCGTCCTTTCCGACCCCAACCAACTTGTCACAATATGTCCTCAAATGAACCCTGGGATCACCACCGTCAAACATCTCGAACTTTGGAGGTTTGTACCCCTCGGGTAGTTTGACATCGGGTTGTATGCAGAGATCTTCATAATTCAACCCTTCAATTCCCTTGTTTCCTTCAACACCCTGGATTCGGCTAGTCAATTTCTTAAGTTCTTCAGACAGGTTCTTGATAAGCAAATCTTTATCATCAGACTCGGGTGTGCCTGAGATGGGTTGGGTGGAGACTAGCATGGTCTCCACGTAGATAGGGGTGTTATGGTGGGTATGGAAGTAGTCATTTGTGTGGTTTTGGAGTTCTGGGAGAAGCAATGGGGTGTTGTTTGTGGTGTGGCAAGTGTTGCATTGTGTCTTTGGTGGATGACATGGGGAGCGGGATGATTTTGTTGATTTGGGATGTTTTGGGGTGGTGTAGGGTTTTGAGTAGTGGGAAAGGTGATATCCGGGGTGCTGAGCGAGAATGACAAACTTGCCAGATTCCGAACCTGGTCGAGCTCTTCCTGGAACTTTAGCAATTTTTGTTCAAGCTGGGATGCATTTTCCTTGGGACCTTGAGTACCATGACCATTAGTGACCTCTACTCGTTCAGTTGAATTCTCCTTTATGACGTTGTTCAAATCTTCCATCTTGCCTTTGTTTTTGTTCTTAACAGGACCTAGATGAGGAGTGGGTGGAGGGCCCTTGGATCTTGTGGAATATGATGATGTTGCCAGAGTGCTCGAACTAACCTTTGGGGAGGGGAATAGCAAAACAAAAAATAAAGCAAAAAGGTAACCAAGTTAGTCGGGTGTTACAAAAAACGTTGCAATATTTAAACACATAGTGCGAGAAGGTAAATCACGTCCTAATTTGGGGACCTCTTCGTGCCCGAGGTAGGCCTAGCGACAAGTTGATTTGGAGAGCTCAGGATGCTAAATGCCTCATTTTATTGATAGAAAATAAGACGAATCCCAAATCGACAATAAATAACAGGAAATAAAAGTCACTAATGGCCATTGGCCTTATTACATTTTATATAGCGAAAAGATAAAATCCTATCTACTTGGTCCCTGAAGGACCTTCCCCATATTCGGCATCCTTGGCTCCGTCGAACAGCTTCCCCAGCTTGTGAAGTCCCAGCAATAGGTAGGCCATGGCTAGATGTCCGCCTTCGTTCCCCTCAGCATTCTGACATTCTTCGACCCTTTTGAGAAACTTTCTTTCCAGCTCCACTATGCCTCGCTCCAAGTATACCAGTCGCTTATTGGCACTGACAGCTATGTCCTTCAATTCCTCAATTAACTTCTGATTGGCTTCTTGTATCTCACGGTGCTCGCTTTCGCCCTCCCGGATCCTCTTGCGCAGTTGGTTGTATTTGACCTGTGCCTCGGCTTTTTCATCTATGATCGTTGACCTCAAACAAACCCAGGCTGGCCCAAGCCATCATGCTTATCCTCCAACGAGCCTAAATAGTATGGAGCACAACCAGCGTGATATCTATCTGGCTCGATGGTATCCCTCCCCATGACGATCTTGCAGTGCCACATATGCTGAGCTTGGCACTTGTAGGGACTATCGTCATCCTGGAAGTCAGCCCGGAAGTGACTCATCTTGTCAACCCTGGGTACAACCTGCTTCCTACCAGTTTGCCTCATAACTCGAAGAGGCACGTAAGGGTACGTTCCTCTCAGACGGATCAATATCAGAAAAGGTGCATCTCTGGATCGGGCGATGAATTCTTCGGTCGGAAACCATTCGAACATCCATTGTACTTGCTCCTCGGTCAAATTATCAAATAGTTCGAACGATCCTTTGGCATCCTCTGGCTGAGCAAACATATCAGGGATATGATTCATTCGCTTTGGGTGATGGAAAGAGATATGATCGTCCCAGTCCCTTCGTTGAATATCTTGTTGGTATTCACCCTTTTGTAGATGCTCCACGAGTCAAAGTTGAAGTAGCAAATTGCAGCCCTCGAAGTGACTAGCTCCCCGTTGACACTTTCCTAGGGCTCGGTATATTTCGCGATGATCATGGGCACAATGCTGAATGGTTGCCCTCCAATTCCTTCCATTATGGTCTTAGTGACCATGGCTAGTCTGGTGTGGATTCTTGCTTTCTTCATTGGAAACACGATCAACCCCAGGAAACAGAACCTGAATAAAAAGACCCTTCGATGAATATGCCCTAATGATGTGATGGCGAACTCATCAGGATAGGTACGGTAGGATTTGCTGTGACCGTACCTCTAGTACAAATAGTCAAAGGGGATATAAGATTCTTTTAGGCATGTCAGTTCTGTATTCTTCTTTAGACCCATTATTTTGAGGAAACCCCTACCCTTGTGATCAACAAACCCGGAGTTTCCCATACCAAACCGGCCAATCCTCCTATTTCTTCTAGCAAGGGTGTCATCTCAATGTCCCCAAAGCGGAACATAGCCCTTTCGCAATCCCAAAACAATGTGGCAGCTTCTATGATTTTGTTGTTGGGTTGAACCTCCAGGAGGGAAGGCAGATTCCCTAGATATTTTTGAACGAGAGTCTGGTTGCTGGAGTGAAGATCTTTCCACTAGCTTAGTAGTCTTGGATGGATGTTGGTAACCATGCCGAATCTGGGGATTTCGTGCCTCATTATCTGCAAGACATAAGGGTTAGACCCTACCCCCACCGGACTCGACTATTTAACATCAACAATTATCATTAAGCATTTAGTTCTCCAAATAAATGCACAGAACGTGATGATGTCCGTTTGGATTTAGGGAAACCTAGTGGACTTTGGACAAGGCTATCTTAAAGGATCATTATGTGGACAACATAATTGATCCGGCTAGGTTTGACCATGATGCATATACAATTTAAACGGAGTAAGGTTTCTATGGGGTTTTAGACTGGTACCCTTGAGCAGACAACTCAAGGGGGAAAGGCACGGAACCGTTGACTACGCCGTTGATCGACTGGTTTTACCGCAAATATGCCTTTCCGGATTTAGGGGGTAAAGATATAGGAAGAGCGCAACAACTCATTATAAGCGTTGTTATGGGATTTGTTTGGCACGAGTGGAATATGACGTTGAGCATGATTATGCAATAAAAAAAACATGTTGTCACGTATTTGCATGTTTAAGAAAGCAGTAAATACAGCAGCTTTTTAACAGTAAAGCAGCAATAAAGAAAGGGAAAAAAAGAAGATAAGTCAGTTTTGCTTTGTAAAAGAAATTAAATGCTTAAAGGAATTAAAAAAGTAATCGCACATAAATATATATAAATTCACAATAACAGTTTGAAATGGTAAAAAGCCTAAAGTCCCCAGCAGAGTCGCCATGCTGTCGCGCCCCCTTTTCCTCGCGAAATCGGGTTCATGACATTTGGAGCGACAACTCGTTCCTTTTGGGAACTGGGTTTTGAAGAGTCGCCACCTAATGATTTATGGTGCATTAGGACACCTTACAGGGTTTAATTATAACTAAACTTGGATAACCAGAGATAGGGTAAGTGCTTTGAAATTATCCTAAGGGGAAGGTGTTCGGCACCCCTCAGGATCCACTTAGTATGGTTCCCGGCCAAACAGTTATTGTGAATTTAGGGTACAATTAACATGTAAGCAGATAAGGCTCAAGTAAGAGGGGATTTCAATTCATAATGGTTTGAAAGTAAATAAATCTGAAAGAACAATCAAAGAGCTGATTTTAAAAATAAGGAGTTACAATGCTAAAAAAAAAAGAGTAACGAATGAATAAAGGGGGGGAGGGGGGTCCTAGGTTTATTAAAAATGGATCACCCACATAATGTCCGGTAATCACTCCTCAATGAGGGGCTACACGTGACATTACCGCGTGGTCATCATATCCATATCTACCCTTCCCACCCCGTTAAGGTATTAAAGCGTGGATTGGCCTCGATTACTCATTGCATGCTATTA
>NW_017686873.1:5475-6213 GCF_001879085.1 Nicotiana attenuata | reverse complement strand
CCCGCCATGCTCTACTTATACTTCCCACAAAGAGAGAGAGAGAGTGAGGAGGTTCATTGAGGGACTTATCCAGCCCATTCGACTTCAGATGGCTAAGGAGACGGGGAACGATATTTCTTTCCAGGAGGCGTCCAATGTGGCCAGGAGGGTCGAGATGGTTTTTTCACGGGGAGGTGGTCAGGGGTCTGACAAGAGGCCCCATCATTCAGGCAGATTCAGTGGTACCTCGTCTGGAGGCAGGGATTCGTATGGTAGGGGCCATCCTCCTAGGCCTATCGGTATGGGTTCTACATATCAGTATAAGGAAGGTGAAGGTAATGGCTTTAGGTTCGCAGAAAATCTTTTCAAGGTAAGTATTTTGAATGTGGTACTTTTGATATTTACGAGAGTATTCAGCGGCTTATGAGCCTTAGGGAAGTGTGGTTTTATGTTGGGGTCTCGTGTGGTGAGTCTAGGTTGAGGATTGTGGTGTTATGGCGAGGAGAAGTATTAATTCGAAGGTAATTCAGACAGAACTCGGATAGATAGGACAACTTGGTAGTAGGTTGGATCGGCATGGTAATGGGTATGATTAGTTCTTTGGGTGCTTATGAGGTAATGAGTTTCTACAGGTGTTTCGTGGCAATGCTCTGGGTTTTTGGTGACCTGCGTAGCTTGGTTGAGCTAGAAGGATTCAATCCTGATGCTTTGGTTTTGTGCAAATGGGATTCAGAGAGTCCTTGATGGGCTTCTACCACG
>NW_017686873.1:0-1321 GCF_001879085.1 Nicotiana attenuata | reverse complement strand
GGGCGTGCACCATTGGGGATTGTGACTTGGTCTGTCCCGTAGCAACTATATAGTTGCGTATTTGACTAAAACTATATGATACTTATGTGATTTGGAAATAATTTCTATAACTTGGGCTGAATGCCAAAGCTGTTTGGGCCTTGTGCCAAAGCTGTTTGGACCCTTAGGGGCCTTTTCTTATTATCCTCTCACTGTTTTGATTTAATATCTATTCTCGGTCATGCTATGTTTACTGATTTCACAAACTCAGTCTTTATTACTCATTTGATGAATATAAAAATGTTATTTTGGGCTGAGCACCCTGTTTTTACTGATAGCCCGAATGGCTTGAGAGGTTTATGACTGAGTGAGGCCGAGGGCCTGTTCTTGTGAGGATATTTATGGGATCGGGCTGCACGCCGCAGTATGTTGTTACTGATTCATAATTTTGTGAGGCCGAGGGCCTGATTGATTTATGCCACGAGGTGGCTTGTTATAAGGCCGAGGGCCTGATTTATTTATGCCACGAGGTGGCTTGTTATAGCGATTGGGCTGTAGGATCCCCTCCGGAGTCTGTACACCCCCAGTGAGCGCGGGTACCCTGAGTGAGTGATATGATGTTTTGCCCGAGGGGCTGTTCTTGATTCATGTTATGACCTAGGGCAGTTTACAAGTGACTGTGAGGTATGCCCGATGGGCTGTATATGAGTGACAGTGATGTTTGCCCGAGGGGCTGTATACGAGTGATGTTTGCCCGAGGGGCTGATTATGATTTGTGTTTCCCGAGGGGCCGTATACGAGTGAGTTTTGCCTGAGGGGCTGATTATGTTTTCATCATTTTTACTCACTGTTTCATCACTTTGTTTGAAAACTGTTGAAAGATGTTTTAAACGGTTTTACTGAAACTGGATTTAAATCAGCTGAGTTGACTCAAAACCCTGATTTTAGAAGCCTGCTGTATTCTATTGAGATTTCATGCTATGAATTGTATATGTTTTATTGCTCGTCACTACTGCTCAGTCTTTATTTACTTTTATTCTTTATTGAGTTAGCGTACTCACATTACTCCCTGCACCTTGTGTGCAGATCCAGGTATTTCTGAACCCGGTAGCGGGTGTTGATTACTCAGTGGCAGGGTGTTGCAATGGTTCTCCTGAAATGAGTTAAGTAAAAGGTGTCTACATGATGAATTGTTTACCCTATTAGTGGTTCACGAGTTATGATGAAATTCTTGTACCCTTGCGCATTGGCATGGCTAAGTGCATCGAGTAGCTTGGGATTTGGAAGTTGCGGATCAAGGTTGCAGTTGGTGTCGACAAGAATGTCACCGGCTCGGATGAGA
>NW_017686872.1:5458-6213 GCF_001879085.1 Nicotiana attenuata | reverse complement strand
TTGACATGAACATTCAGGAGCTACTAGTGATCGGGGTCTCAGACCTGCTCATACATCAAGTCCGAGAAGAGTGGGCCACTAAAAACTCTAAGATACTTCCCTATTTGCACCACATACAGGAGTTAAGGAAAAGATTCACAAAGACCGAATTTCGGCATGTCCCCAGGGTTCAGAATGAGTTCGCTGACGCACTAGCTACCCTATCATCCATGATCCAACATCCAGACACAAATTTCATTGATCCCATCCCAGTAAGAATTTATGATCAGCCAGCTTATTGTGCCAACGTTAAGGAAGAAGCGGACGGAAAGCCATGGTTCCACGACATCAAAAGGTACATAACAACAGGGGAGTATCCAGAACTCGCCAACGCCACTCAGAAGCGCACACTTCGAAGATTATCCAATAACTTCTTTCACAGCGGAGGAATCCTGTACAGGAGGACTCCCAATTTAGGTTTGCTAAGGTGTGTCGAAGCAAAGGAAGCATCCAGACTATTAGATGAAGTGCACGCAGGGACATGCGGACCACACATGAATGGTTTTGTCTTAGCAAAGAAGATTCTCCGAGCAGGGTATTTTTGGATGACTATGGAAACAGACTGTATCCAATATGTTCGCAAATGCCATCGCTGTCAGATACATGCAGACATGATAAAGGTGCCTCCAAACAAGCTTACTGCGACTAGCTCACCGTGGCCATTTGCCGCCTGGGGAATGGATGTTATCGGACCTATCGAGCCTGCCGCATCAAAC
>NW_017686872.1:0-775 GCF_001879085.1 Nicotiana attenuata | reverse complement strand
TCACCTTTTCTGGTTGGATTCATTCACACTAAGATTCGAACCCTGATTTTACTGGCTATTGATTGATTGTCTTTCCTTGTTCTGCCCAAACCGTGTGCTACTAGACTATTTCCTTAAATAAACTGATGTGTATTTGTCCCAATTACACTGCTTTAGAAAAGATTTTTAAAACGAATCCTTTCCTTATTTATTTTTGCCCGTTTGAATCAAATCCCTTAACCAAAGGGAAACAGCTTGTGATTGATTTCAAAACTCTTCTCTTACCTTTTTCTTACTCATCTTCTGCACTATAAAAGGGCCTGCCCTTTTGCACTAAAGGGGGGTTTTACAGAGGCTTTTGACAGACTTTTCCTACACACACGAACACAGAACACCATCTGAGTTCACAATTCAATTTCACTTAAAACTCTCTCTTTTGATACTTGTGCTGCTGTGGACTGTGTTTACTTTACTTTCTTCTGCACTTCTTTTGCTTCTCTACTGGTATGTCTCAGTTAGTTTACATGCCTCAACAACAATGTGTTTAATTCTACCTATTTCCTTTAGTTGATATTTGTTTCCCTCTCCTTTATATTTCTGTATTTAAGTTATGTGTGTAATCAATTGTTTGTCATGAATTTGATACTCTGTGAATCCCCTTTACCCTTTTACCCCTTTCGTATGTGAGTTTATTGTTCAGGGCATAGCAGCACCCCCAATATTGCTGTCTATGATCCTGAACTGGGTTCATTGAACTCCTCAACTCAATCAATTCCCACTTCCCATTCTCCCAATT
>NW_017686871.1:5414-6214 GCF_001879085.1 Nicotiana attenuata | reverse complement strand
TTATCTGTGCCTATTTAGTATGCATAACTCCAGAGAGAGTGCATATTTAGGTAATTATTGAACAACACCACTCCCAGAGTATATGAGGGATCAATAACCGAGGGTTTAAAGGCGGAATTAGGGATAACGAAGCCTTGGGTGCGATCTGAAGTGAGCTGTATTAAAAGCCAGCTAGCGTAGCTCGGGAGACTGCGTCTAGTAAATTGTCGTAATTACTCGGGAGAGATTTACGATAATAAGAGTGCTCATGATCGGTAAAGAATACTTAGGCAAAATTATAGAAGACATAGCGGGAAGGATTCCGACAATAGGAGAAATCATAACTCTAGACCTCCTTAATCTTTTCTCTAACCCTCAGTATCGTTAGTTGTTAATTTACTATTTTAATTTATTTGTTAATTAGTTAAATACAAGAATCTTAATATCTATAAGTTAGGAATTGTTCAAGCTTGTCTTCTTGGTGATAGTGAACAGCTGTAGCTAAACCTTAGTTCACTGTGGGATTCGACTCCGGACTTGTAAACCGGATTATATTTGCAACGACCGCATTGTCCTTTTTATAAGGCATAGTTGGGCGTGATCAGCGCCTGATTGCTGAAACTTGAAATGTATTCCCTTGTTCTCCGGGTGGGCGCCTGATTGCTGACACTTGAAATGTATTCCCTTGTTCTCCAGGTGGGCGCCTGATTTCAACAAAACAACGAAAATTTTCTGCCCCAGTTTGGTGGCTGGGCGCATCATGTTACCAAATATTACTAAAATTTGAAAGCTAAAATTTGAATTGTACTTCCCTTGTTCCC
>NW_017686871.1:0-691 GCF_001879085.1 Nicotiana attenuata | reverse complement strand
TTAGGGCATTTAACATAGAGAATCTCACTTACGTGCAATGCACCTAGCCACAATTATTGGTTCTAAAATGACTTCGAGGGTACAAAGGTCATTTGGCATCATCCTAATTTGTTCATTTCAACCTCTCTTTTCTTTGCTTTTCTAGCACTTGCTTGCTCATTTTTCCTTCCTCTTTTTCCTTCTAATTATCACTTTTTCTTTTCCTCTCATTTCTCACATCACATGATTTCACCTCTTTTTCTTTTCCTTTTGTTTTTTTGATTTTTCCTTTTTCCTTTTTCTTTTAATAAAAAAAATGATCCGATCGAACCCTATGTAGGTTGCCTACATATCATGACCCCGCATGAATCAGATCTTTGCGTAGTTCTGGAAGAACGGGAATAAAGTAAACAAACTAACTTCCTCATTTTTTTTTTGAATTTTCTAGACTTAATGTTCTATGACCTATTCTAGACTCAAGCTTAACGAGCATATTTTTTTTTTCCTTTTCCTTTTGAAACAAATAAAATATTTAGGAAAAATCCTAGAAGAGAAAAATATATTTTGATTCTTTTCTTCTTTTTTTTTTTTAAGAAGGAACCTAAAGAATGAACCACAGAAACATATTTTGAATTTTCATTTGATATCCTGACGCAATATTTCAAAACAAGCAATGCAAAAGATAAAACAAAATATATATATATATATATAT
>NW_017686870.1:5239-6214 GCF_001879085.1 Nicotiana attenuata | reverse complement strand
CCCAGACAGCACCAATCAGACTAAAATAGAACCCAGGACTGACCACTACCCCAGTGAAACAAACAACAAATCAACCTGGACTAAGTAAATCTCATGCACACATGATTACGAAAAGCTTGACGAATATTACAAAGTGAGCATACACAGAGTGGGTTCACGGTTCCTTCTTATCCTTAACGAGCGTAAGGAAAGTGGGATTAATGACTAGTAAATTTGAGAATGAGGTTAGGAGAGTATTAATGGAATAGTTAATTTTTACTTTCTGTTGTTTCTAGAAACTTGAGAATGATCAGGTAGGGTTTGACGGGGGGGGGGTGGTCGAGATGGCTATTCCAAAAAAAACTCCCTTTCTTAAGGCAAGTGAATGCCTATTTATAGGTGAACTTAATCCAATTTCAGATTTTTCCCTTTACCCCCTTAGTCCCTATTCTAATTTCAGTGTTTACCCCATTATTTCTGACTTGTTATACAAGCAACTAACTTAAGTTTATTAGAAGTTACACTATAGTCCCTCCTAGAAAGTTCTATGGCTATTACAATCACTATTCTATCCTTACCCCTCTTCAAAAATTACCAAATCTGATGAAAGTACCCTTTTCCTATGCCTAAACTAACCTTTGAACCTCCTGAAATTACTAGCCTACATTAACTACACTAAACTTTCTAACTGACCCTGGTCCAAATAATTATTTCTGCAAATTAACCAGCCACCAATCCAATCGCCAATCCTAAATTCAAATAACTACTGATTTTTGGATTAACAACTACTAGTAACAAGTTCAAGCAAAACAGTGCTCAAATAGTATTGATCAAAACTGTTAAGCAAACAGATTCGACACACACAACTAATAGAACAACTTAAACATTCATGAGGCCTGGAGAAGATTTAAGCGACTCAAAACTTAAACTAAATCCTAAACATGATCAATCCTAATTCTAAAGAACTCAGTCACAACTAAATTGACAAACGACCCA
>NW_017686870.1:0-660 GCF_001879085.1 Nicotiana attenuata | reverse complement strand
CAGCTAAAAATGAACCCAGGACTGCCATCCCCAGTGAACAAACAACAAATCAACCTGGACTAAGTAAATCTCATGCACACATGATTCGAAAAGCTTGCGAATATCCAAAGTGAGCATACACAGATGGATTCAGGTTACTTCTTATCCTTAACGAGCTAGGAAATGGGATTAATGACTGAAATTTGAGAATGAGGTTAGGAGAGATTAATGGAATAGTAATTTTTACTTTTCTGTTGTTTTCTGAAACTTGAGAATGATCAGAGGGTTTTGAGGGGGGGGGTCGAGATGGCTATTCCGAAAAACTCCCTTTCTCAAGGCAAGTGAATGCCTATTTATAGGTGAACTTAATCCAATTTCAGATTTTTCCCTTTACCCCCTTAGTCCATATTCTAATTTCAGTGTTTACCCCATTATTTCTGACTTGTTACACAAGCAACTAACTTAAGTTTATTAGAACTTACACTATAGTCCCTCCTAGAAAGTTCTATGCCTATTACAATCACTATTCTATCCTTACCCCTCTTCAAAAATTACCAAATCTGATGAAAGTACCCTTTCCTATGCCTAAACTAACCTTTGAACCTCCTGAAATTACTAGCCTACATTAACTACACTAAACTTTCTAACTGACCCTGGTCCAAATATATTCTGCAATTAACC
>NW_017686869.1:5420-6214 GCF_001879085.1 Nicotiana attenuata | reverse complement strand
GGATCGGCCGACCAAGTCCGCTCATTTCATTCCTGTGTGTACCACTTATTCATCGGAGCGGTTGGCGGAGATTTATATCAGGGAGATCGTCCGTTTGCATGGTATTCCAGTTTCTATCATCTCAGACAGAGGTACTCAATTTACATCGCGGTTCTGGAGAGCCGTGCAGCAGGAGTTAGGCACTCGGGTGGAGTTGAGCACGGCATTTCACCCCAGACGGACGCACAGTCCGAGCGCACTATTCAGATTCTGGAGGATATGCTCCGTGCGTGCGTGATTGAGTTTGGAGGGTCATGGGATCATTTCCTGCCATTGGCGGAGTTTGCTTATAACAACAGTTATCAGTCCAGCATTCAGATGGCGCCATATGAGGCTTTATATGGTAGGAGGTGTAGATCTCCGGTGGGTTGGTTTGAGCCGGGTGAGGCCAGGCTATTGGGCACAGAGATGGTCCAGGATGCATTGGAGATGGTTAAGGTGATTCAGGATAGACTCCGTGTAGCCCAGTCCAGACAGAAGAGTTACGCGGACAAGAAGGTTCGTGTGTTTCATATATGGTTGGTGAGCGGGTTCAGCTTCGGGTCTCGCCTATGAAGGGCGTCATGAGGTTTGGAAAGAAAGGGAAGCTGAGTCCGAGGTTTATTGGCCCTTTTGAGATCTTAAGGCGAGTTGGGGAGGTTGCTTATGAGCTTGCCTTACCTCCCAGCCTAGCCGGAGTTCATCCGGTATTTCATGTTTCGATGCTCCGGAGATATCACGGTGATCCGTCGCACGTGTTGGATTTCAGTTCAGTC
>NW_017686869.1:0-368 GCF_001879085.1 Nicotiana attenuata | reverse complement strand
TTTAGATATAGTATATTCTGACAATTGTCATGGCTAAAAGTCTAAGTGGGAGATTGTTGGGATATATACTATTAACCATGGATTTGGTTTAGATATAGTATTTATTATGATAATATTGTTCATTCAATTTTAATAAAGTTTGTATAGATCATATATTAGTCGGTGTCCTTTGCTTATATAGTAGATGATTTAGTGTATAGAGTTTAGCTTATACACGGAAGATTAAATCATCGGTTCTTATAAGTATAAAGTTTGAGTTCACAATCTAATGATGGAATTGGACAAACCAGCGGGAATGATTGTAGCACGAGTATTAAATATAATTTATCTTAGTATTAGTAGGGTAAGTTAGGTTTAACTTCCTAACT
>NW_017686868.1:5599-6214 GCF_001879085.1 Nicotiana attenuata | reverse complement strand
AGAAGAGCATTTTTACTAGGTTTGGCACTCCTCGTGCAATCATAAGTGATGGGGGTCTCATTTTTGTAATAGAGCTTTTGACACTTTGCTTGCAAAGTATGGTGTCAACCACAAAGTTTCTACTCCTTATCATCCTCAAGAGAGTGGCCAAGTTGAAGTCTCAAACAGGGAAATCAAGAGTATATTATCAAAGACGGTTAATGCAAATATGACCGATTGGTCAAAGAACTTGGATGATGCTCTATGGGCTTATAGGACTGCTTACAAGACTCCGATTGGTATGTCTCTGTACCAGTTGAAGCGCAGATTCATCACATCGGCCAGTCGACACGATCTCTAGGCCGATATAATGAAGGGATTATACTAGTTGATCTGTATTGTATGAACAGAGATCTCCAATTGTATGAATAGAGATCTCCATTGTATGAACAGAAATCTCCATTGTATGAGCGGAAATCTCCATTATACGAACGAAAGTTGATCTCCATTCTACGAATGGGAATCTCCACTGAACGAATATCCTAATGGCTAAGGCCATCGACATTTGTTCGACCTCGTTCGAACTACGGATACTAAAGGCCATCGGATAGTCAGTTCGAACCTCGTTCGAACTAC
>NW_017686868.1:0-5102 GCF_001879085.1 Nicotiana attenuata | reverse complement strand
TTTTTTTTTGGTTGTTGATTGTAGTAAATTCAATCTTATTATTCAATGGCATCAAGCCAAAAAAGAGATCCAGCTTGGGCGTATCTAGTTTTAGTATCTATTATTTACTTCTTGATTTAAGAATTGAAACATTTGCTTAATATGTTATTTTTATTGAGTTCTTGGTCATTTATCTATGCCTATTTAATTTTTTTTATTTATGTGTTAAATTGCGCTTCACATGAAAAAAGCGCTTCGCTTCGCGCTTCTCGCTTCGGTGAAGCGAGGCCTCCTCGCTTTTTTCCGCTTCTCGCTCTCCAAAACACTGGCGTTAGCAATGGATGTGCTGTCGCGACACATCCAAGGGGAGGTGCCTTAGTGCATGCTATTTTTCGATGATATAGTGTTGATTGACGAGACGCGAGACGGAGTTAACGCGAGGCTGGAGGTTTGGAGACAAGCCTTGGAGTCTAAAGGTTTCAAGTTGAGCAGAACCAGAACAGAATACTTGGAGTGCAAATTTGGGAACAAAGCTTGATGCTCAAGTTATCCTTAAGAGAACAAGTTTCAAGTATCTCGGGTCTATTATCCAAGGTAACGGGGAGATTAACAAAGACGTCACACATTGCATCGGAGCAGGATGGATGAAATGGAGGCTCGCTTCTGGTATTTTATGTGATAAGAATGTGCCGCCAAGACTTAAGAGTAAGTTTTATAGAGTAGTGGTTCGACCGGCTATGCTGTAGGGGACTGAGTGTTGGCCAGTTAAGAACTCCCATGTGCAGAAAATAAAAGTAGCAGAAATGAGAATGTTGAGATGGATGTATGGGTGTACCAGGAGAGATAAGATTATGAATGAAGCTATCCGAGACAAAGTGGGAGTAGCCTCCGTGGAGGGCGAGATGCTGGAGTCGAGGCTAAGATGGTTCGGATATGTTAAGAGGAGAAGCATTGGAGCTCCCGTTAAGAGGTTGGCCATGGCGAGTTTGAGAAGAGGTCGAGGTAGGCCTAAGAAGTGTTGGGAAGAGGTGATTAGGCAGGACATGGCCCTGCTTCAGCTCACTGAGGACATGACTCTTGATAGTAGGGTGTGAAAGTTAGTAGGTAGTTGGGAGTTTCTTAGTTGCTCACCGATAGTCTTAGTAACATGCATGTCCTTTAGTATTCTCATATCTTAATTGTATTATGTGGTTTTGTTTGCCTCAGGTATTATATTCTCTATTGTTATTATTTGGTACTACTTATCTCTCCCTCTTTTTCTTCTCTCTTCCTTTACTGCTTTCCTTCTTTTTCTTCTTCTTCCTCTTCGTCTCCTTCTTCTTCTTCCCGAGCCGAGGGTCTATTGGAAACAACCTCTCTACCTTCATTAGGTAGGAGTAAGGTCTGCGTACAGACTACCTTCCCCAGACCTCATCTGTTGGGAATATACTGGGTATGTTGTTGTTGTTGTTGACATTACGGTTGGATTTAATTTCACTAAGTGTAAAGAATTTATACTATTAGTGTAATTTTAACATGTTGTAGCACATAATCTGAGTTACCTGATAAAAATTCTATCATAATGTTTGTATGGAGATTTAACATGTTGTAGCACATAACCTGAGTTACCTTACCTGATATTGTAAAAATTCTATCATAATGTCTGTATGGTGATTAAACTCAGCAACCTAATACTAACAGCAACCTCACATATCACAGCCAAGAGTCCATAATGGACTAACTAAAAGTTAGATTAAGGATGGTGTTGGAGAATGAGAAGTATTCAGTGAAGTTATCTTCACAATTCACTAACTGAACTGCAAGGAAAGTTTCTATTCCATCTTGCTAAACATGATGTACTAAATGCATATATAACAATATCAACAAAGACAAAGACTCCTATCCAACTAGTAAGAAAATTCTTACACCTTGTAAGAGAGTCGTCTAGTTGGATTTCCGAGGGACACTTTAATCAATTCCAATATCTCAACAGCTTCTCTCAATCTTTTGTCCAGCTCTTTCCTTGCATGTGGCTGTGGAGTCCTGGACCTGCGTAAATTAGGTTCAATCTTAGACAATAAATCTACCACAACTAAACTGTTCTATGGAGAAGAAGATTAAGCAACTGGGGTTGGTATACTGAAGAGCAGACCACTTGTCGGGTTTTGCTTTCCGTGAAAGTTCTTCTACATGATCGCGTAGTCTCCTCAAAAGAGCAGGCAACTTGTGCACAGCTTCAACACCTGTTTTCTCTGTGAATATCTTCTTCAAAAGGTCTGACGCAATGAAATATCCCTCTTCTTTATTTCTGCACAAGCATTTTGCAAAGCTTCATATAAAGCTTATGCCACCAGAAGTACATTAGGAACTTGATTTTAATGCTCAATTTCAATAGCATACCTTAAAAACTCCCGCAAGATTGTTTCCACTGATCCACAGCTATCAATTATTACATTAATCAAGTGTGGATATCGGGAAAGGTTTCTGAGAGTGGAGAGTGCATGTTTTGTAACTTCTTGATCAGGTAGGCTCCGGCTGAGAGAGCTGATCAGCTTTAACAATGTACCAACAGCACCCGCAGCAACAAGTTCTTCACAACATTTTTGTGAATGTTGTGTTGCCATATCTATCAAAGGAAAAGAAAAAGAGGATATTATTTCTTTATGATCCCTAGGTGAACTATCTTGACTGAACTCATCACTCATGAGAATCTAGACATGCACCCTTCTACGCACTGTTAAGTGAGTGGACATTGAAAACAAGAAACAATCAAAGACATATCTGTCCCAGATGCACATAACACTTACTCAGAGTTGCACAGATACGAAGAATGTCGCTGACACTTCTCATATTCAGAAGTTCTGACAGTGCTGCAACAAGCCTGTTTATTATGCGCATACCATCATCAACATTTGCAGCAGATTTTTGTACTCTCAGACGCAAATCAAGAAGCTGCCCTCTTAAGTCTTTTCTTGCAAGGTAACCTTTCATGTATGCCTGAGTGAAAAATGACGCATGAGTTAAGAAAGTTCAAGAAGAATGAAGATACTGTTGATTCAACTACAAAAACAAATTTGGAAATAGTTGGAATGTATACAAGAAAATTATTCAAGAAGAAGATTGCCAGCAGACATCCTACAGTATACAATAAGTACAAGCTTAATCGTGTGAAACTGAGCTTCATTCAATGCGGCTAGAAAGCATAACGGCTTGGACATATATTGCAATGATAGTGAAAAAGGACACATACAGTTGAGATAGTATACCCAGTGTGCATTTATTCCCATATGTAACATAGTGATTCAAAGCATATATAAGCTATCTATTATATTTGACAGTACTATATGAACATATTCTATTTCTTCAGCCAAGAATCTTTTCTTTCTCATCTTCTCACCTTCATATATTCCCCAATTGCTTTCCTCATAGCTAATTCGCAGAAAAATCACCATAAGGTCATAACAAGAACTTTACCTTTCAAGAATTATACGCTGCTTCAATCCACTACACCCATTCTATCTGGTGATACAAATACTTTGAAACATACACATAATTTAGCAATGCCTATACTGCAAAGATGTTTTCTGATATTGAGCTGAACCATATTTCACTCAAGTAAGGACCCCTCTTTCCAGTGCTGGAAGATTCAGACAACAACAACCACATGATTCCAGAGATTTTAAAGATTGTTACTTGACTTGCTCTGGGCCATTCCTGCTATATTAAATAGAACTACTTGCTAATACATTTTTAAGCATTATTGTTCAGCTTTTCTCCATGAACTAAATCAAGTTTCCAGATGATCTGAAAGCACAAAATCGAGAAAAAAATATCTTAGATACATGTGATCAACTACAAAGGGAGATTAGAAATGAATTATTGGATGCAAAGGCCATACGCACTGTCGACTATGTTTCAGATGTGAGCGAAAATATTACAATCTACAGCGCAGGAAGATATAAATAGTGAAAGAGAAGGAGAAGTAGTCCTTGCTAATCTTCAAAATGTGACAAGAAAAGTTGGAAGTGAAAAATAATTACCCAGCCATAGTCAAAGGAAATAAACAACGCAGAAGTACCATTTTTTTGCAATAAAGAACTATAAAATACATGTGAACTTCAGAAGTTGCCTCAAGCATGTTAAGGAGGTCAGCGCGGTAAGCAAGATCTACGACTTACTTGGATCACAATAATTTGGTGCTTGTTTCTTGAAGCACTTCGCCGGGCTGTCCATCCTCGGACATGCGATTGGATGACAAGTGCTGCTTTTGTTCTCTGTTCATGAAGAAGTTTACCTCTCCACCACCTTTGCAACTTTAATACTGCTTGCAATAGTATTTTAAGTGCAAGAGTTTGGTCACCCAATTTTGAGATATTACTGTAGCAAGAGGCCCCTGGAATACCATGCATTAAGTTGATTATAGACAGGAATAAGAAAAGTCAACAATGAAACTTGTGATTGAAAATAAAGGTACCTAGGAGACTCTTTCTAGTAATGGCTCCTCTTGCGAACCGTTGTATTTCCAGAGTAGCGTACCTTTGGCGAAGGAATGCTTTCCGGTATTTCATGCTCCGAATTGCAGTTTGAATCTTTATAACAGCCTCTTTTTCAATGAGCAGCCTTTTCCTTGTTAACCAGCCACGACAATGGCTCTGGCACAACAAAAAATTATTAAACACTTGGAACAGTCAAGTCCTTTGAGAAAAGTAGTGTATTAGTCCATATCATGATAAAGTTGCATGAGCTGCTATATGAAATCCTTGTAGAGTAGATAATGTAGGGGTAACATACGCAACAATTGACTGGCTGCAAATATGGAAGTAAAAGCGGCAAATGTCATTGCCAAGTGAAAGTGCCAAAAATAAACAACGCAGAAGTACCATTTTTTGCAATAAAGAACTATAAAATACATGTGAACTTCAGAAGCTGCCTCAAGCATGCTAAGGAAGCACGGCGCGGTAAGCAAGATCTACGACTTACTTGGATCACAATAATTTGGTGCTTGTTTCTTGAAGCACTTTGCCGGGCTGTCCATCCTCGGACATGCGATTGGATGACAAGTGCTGCTTTTGTTCTCTGTTCATGAAGAAGTTTACCTCTCCACCACCTTTGCAACTTTAATACTGCTTGCAATGTAATTTTAA
>NW_017686867.1:4968-6215 GCF_001879085.1 Nicotiana attenuata | reverse complement strand
AGATTGTAGTTTGTTAGTATAATTCCTAATATGTTGGAGAAATTCCTGTCATGCCAAGTGTCGATTTATTATTATTCCACTTGGCTTCCTAAGAGGCTTTTATCCTTAGCTTTTAATTATAGATAGATTCGACAGAGTCCGAAACTTTTTTGATATTTTTTTTGTACAAAAAGCATATTTTTAGTGTTAAAAAAAAATTATATTAATAGGTAATTTGCGGTTTAATACTGCGAATTGCTTTAACAGAAATTTAGCCGTTAAAGTAATTCGCAGTATTATATTGCGAATTATTAAAAAATATATTTTATTTTTAGCAATTCTTAGTATTATACTGCGAATTACCTAAAAATGGGCCCAGCTATTTATTCAAAAGACAGGGTAATTCGCAGTATAATACTGCGAAATGCCCTTTGATTTTATACTTCTTCTTCTTCCTTCGACCGACAGAGCTTTCCCCACCCCCATTAAAATACTCATCTGTGCGATTCTGGTCCCCCACCCCCCGTAATTTTAAAAAAAAAAAATTCGGCCCCACCCGTCACTTTAGGAGCAAGGAGTGTAGGTCCCAGGCACAAGACAAGCTTTGGATTCCTTCTCTCGATCGTAGTATTCCATTTCAATCAAATTCAAAAAACTTCAATCGAGGTATTTCGATTTTATTTATGTAGAAACTCGTATAATACATGCATATTTGTATTGTTTAATGTGTTTCCATGTAAAATGTGTGATAGTTTGTGTTTAAATTTGTATGTTATTTATACTCGACTTGATTTATTAGTTTTGGTAAAAAAAAATGTTAAAAGTTGATAAATTATTTGTATTTTAAATGTTATGTTTTTAATTGGTTAAATAAAAAATTAATATTATTTTGTTTGTTTGTTGTTCATATTTGTATTTTATGTTAGTTGTTTTTATATGTAATAGTGACCTTTTAGCGTAGTAAACTAAATAGCCTTTTAGCGTAGTAAAATATAGATCCTTTTAGCGTAGTAAAATATAGATCCTTTTAGTGTAGTAAAATATAGCGCCTTTTAGTATAGTAAAATATAGAGCCTTTTAGTGTAGTAAAATATATAGCCTTTTAGCGTAGTAGAGCCTTTTAGATTACACTTTACAAAAATTAATTATTTAATTCATTAATCTAATAAAATTGACACGCATAATAATTAAGGATAACTCGGTGCTACCGGGCCTCAAAAATCAAGCCTGGAACCCATACTTAATTATTCAGTCCAATATTAAACATA
>NW_017686867.1:0-1096 GCF_001879085.1 Nicotiana attenuata | reverse complement strand
AGCGGCCATGTTATTGCTAATTCGTAAGTTTTGTTGAAATCTTGGTATAAGAACGAACATTAGAATTGAAGCAGTTGTAGGTGTGGAAGAAATATATATTTTGAGGTTTGAGCAGTTGCTACCCAGTAAAGTAAATCGTGGGTTAGACAGTTCAGCCTAACGTGACTTTGCAGAGACAATACATGAGTTTGCAGAGAGAATTTAGGGTTAATTGAAGGTAAAATTTGTTTTAAAATAAAATAAATATAATTTAGATATATTAAGGGAAGTTTGAACGATTTGTTTCTTTTACCCACGTTCAATTAATGCTTTTAAAAAAAATTTAATTAATAAATTCGAAGGGAATCTTGAGCGGCGGTTATGGAATAATTTTGAAAAAAAATTAAGTTTACACGGTTTGTTTCTTTTACCCACGTTCATTTAATGATTTTAAAAAAATTTAAATTAATAGAGTCTAAGATAATGTTTAGCGGGAGTTTTGGAAGAATTTTGCAATAAAATTTGACTAAATAACTTCTACAGAAAATACCTAATGTAAGTCAGATTGTAGTTTGTTAGTATAATTCCTAATATGTTGGAGAAATTCCTGTCATGCCAAGTGTCGATTTATTATTATTCCACTTGGCTTCCTAAGAGGCTTTTATCCTTAGCTTTTAATTATAGATAGATTCGACAGAGTCCGAAACTTTTTTGATATTTTTTTTGTACAAAAAGCATATTTTTAGTGTTAAAAAAAAATTATATTAATAGGTAATTTGCGGTTTAATACTGCGAATTGCTTTAACAGAAATTTAGCCGTTAAAGTAATTCGCAGTATTATATTGCGAATTATTAAAAAATATATTTTATTTTTAGCAATTCTTAGTATTATACTGCGAATTACCTAAAAATGGGCCCAGCTATTTATTCAAAAGACAGGGTAATTCGCAGTATAATACTGCGAAATGCCCTTTGATTTTATACTTCTTCTTCTTCCTTCGACCGACAGAGCTTTCCCCACCCCCATTAAAATACTCATCTGTGCGATTCTGGTCCCCCACCCCCCGTAATTTTTAAAAAAAAAAAATTCGGCCCCACCCGTCACTTTAGGAGCAAG
>NW_017686866.1:3571-6215 GCF_001879085.1 Nicotiana attenuata | reverse complement strand
ATGATTTCTCCAATAGGAGTGAAAGACTTTTTTCTCTTTTGCTGCTGCTTTCTCATTTTGTACTCCGGCCTTGGTTGGAACCGTCTTTCGGGGTAGGTGGTTGCTAGTGTTTATATAGGTGGGTAAGACATTTGTGGAGGCGGTACAAGCCGTTGCGGGTTTCGTAGGTATGGAGCATAGTGTTGGGCATCGGGAACTTTGAACACAGTCTCGCTAGAGGATCGAGGAAGAATAGCCGGTGATGGAGCTACAAAACATGACCGGTCAAGGAGCGGGATATGAGGTGGTTTTAGGGGGTAGAGTGTGAAAAGGGTTATGGGGAGATATCAGCAGCAGTGGGAATCTGGATTTATGAAGTGGCGGAATGGTGACGAGGCTTTTAGTGTAGTTAGTGAGAAATAATGGCGGAGGACGCACACTAATCTAGGCTTGGTACATTTCGGCCATCTGCCCTTTCAAA
Source organism: Nicotiana attenuata (assembly GCF_001879085.1). Taxonomy (NCBI): domain Eukaryota; kingdom Viridiplantae; phylum Streptophyta; class Magnoliopsida; order Solanales; family Solanaceae; genus Nicotiana; species Nicotiana attenuata. Next base: position 5,755 of record NW_017686866.1, on the reverse strand, counting down.
CTTAGGACCTCTCCTTTCAACTCAGATTCCGATTCAACAATCTCCTTAGGCGGATCGACAACACCTGTGTCCATGTCTTTGCTAGCCATGGCTACCTTGCTCTTTGACCTTGTGTTGTAAGGATGACTCGTTAGAATGCCACAAACTAACCACCTTCTGTTATGATAAAAATTAAATTACCAAAAAGGAGCAAAACAAAGCCAACATGTTAGCATTAGGGCATTTATCAGATAGAAATATCACATTGCGTGCAATGCACCTAGCAATAATTAACGGTTCTAGAATGTCTTCGAGGGTCACAAGGTCATTTGGCATTATCCCGATTTTGTTCGTTTCAATCTTCTCTTTTCTTTCTTTTCTAGCACTTCTTGGCTTGCTCATTTTCCTTCATCGTTTTTCTTTCTAATTGTCACTATTTTCTTTCTCTCATCCCTCACGTCCCACAACTTCATTCTCTTTTTTTTCCTTTTTCCTTTTTCTTAATAATGATTCGATCAAACCCTATGTAGGTTGCCTACGTATCATGTTCCACATGAATCAGACCAAGCACTGTTCTGGAAAGTAATGGACAAAATAAACTAAGAAACAAATTTTATTTTGGATTTTTCATTTATAACTATTTTTTTTTCAAATACAAATTGGAAGTGCGATGACTAAAGACTTGACAAACACTTACACCACCTAAAAAACTCAAAACCACTAGACAAGACAAGAAAGTAAAAGAAAACATGAAATCAGACTCAAAATATGAAAAGTCTCTTAAAACAAGCTCCTAAATGCAATGGTCCTGGGATATCTGCCATGCTCGAGCTCCGGTACATGGATCCATGCCTGAGAAAAATAAAACCAAACAGATTAGTGATTCAAGGCACTATGCGACGCCACGGCACCTTCTATTGGACACATGCAAGGCATGATTAAGGCTATTTTTGCAAAACAACCTATGTGGCCAAAATGTGGCTAGAAGTGCAAACTCAACAAAGGTGACCTAAGACATGAAAAAATTACTTCGCAGAAATGACCCATTTTGCAGAAATCGCCTACGTGGACAAAAAAATGGCTAGAAGTGCAAACTCAACAAAATGGACCTTAAACAGAGAGGACACCCTGTTGTGGACTTAGGACTCGAAGACGTGGGTCACTGAACCACTTTTGCAAAAATGATCCCATTTTGCAAGAATGACCGATGTGGCCAAAAGCGGCTAGACATGCAAATTCGACCAAGACGAGCCTAAAGTAAAGTGACACCTAATTGTGGATTCAAGACTCTCCAGACACAATTAGCCAAGCCACATTGCGAAAATAGCCCTATTTTATAAAGCGACCGACGTGGCCATATGTGGCTAAATATGCAAGATTTGGGTACAACCCCCCGAAGCCAAGAACCTAAGACTCACTAGGAATATTGGACCCTATGTGGGATGCCTACGTGTTACAACCCATATTCACATACGTTAGTTCATGCCATAAGGTCGTCGACGTAAATCCATGAAGAGATTATCTTTAAGATGATAAAAGGTTAATCCTTTTGTTCTTAAATGATACAAAGGTGTATAAAGGTGGTTAACAAGTATTAGAAGTTAAACGAATCAAGGATGTTGTCAGCCGTATTTTTGGGTAAACCTAGGGGTGTTTAATACTCTCAAGAGGTCGTATTTTAAGGTATATGAATCATAAAATATCCGTATCATAGTCTTGAAGTCAAACGAGTTATGAAACAAAAGTCGACAAGAGTTGTTGCAACTTAGGTTCATAGTTTTACTTAAACTTTAGGTCAAATGTTATTAAGCTTTTCTCCTAATTACTTGGAATTACGGGGTGTTCTACCCACCAAATTGAAGATCTATGAGTTTAGTTTCCAACGCATTAAACCGTTTATCAATACGACATTGGAGTAGAGAGATATAGACATTTTTGCGAGACTGCACAAGCTGCTAGGTGACAAGTAGGTGGGTCACCTACTTGGTTAAATGATAGCCCAAAAAGAGGCAATTTCGGGTCAGACAAAGAGCCCATTAAAAGGCTTATCTTCTGCAATATATCCCTCATTATATTTCACAAATAACCAGACCTAAACCCCTGCAAACTTCCTCCCAAAAATTATCCACAAACCCTAATTGATTTTCCCTCTCTTTCAAGTTCAAACTGGGGGTAAACCCTAGAGTTTGAAGAACCAAGATAAGG
>NW_017686866.1:0-688 GCF_001879085.1 Nicotiana attenuata | reverse complement strand
GAGACCCCTAACACCACGTTGTGATCAGTGCGGTAAGGCCCACTTTGGACTGTGCCGTCGAGGTTCTGATGCGTGTTATTCTTCCGGACAACCTGGCCATATGATACGGGATTGTCCTAACAGAGGAGGTGGTGGTATGGCTCAGCCGACTGGATCTATGTCTAGTTCTTCCTCATCAGTTCAACCTCCAGCACGGGGTTTTCAGCAGTCGACAGGTCGAGGTAGAGGTAGAGGTGCAGTGCAGAGTTCGAGTGTTGCTCAAAATCGAACCTATTCTCAAGTAGGTCGACAGGATCTCGAGTCATCTCCAGATGTTGTTACAGGTATATTGTCTGTCTTTTCTTATGATGTATACGCGCTGATTGATTCGGGATCTACATTATCATATGTTACACCCTTTGTGGCTAATAAGTTTGGCATTGAACCTGAATTGATAAGTAAACCCCTTGCGGTATCTACTCCGATAGGAGATTCTGTGATTGCTAGAAGGGTATATAGAGGTTGTACTGTGATGATTTGTAGTCGTCAAACCTCGGCAAATTTATTTGAGTTAGAAATGGTTGATTTCGATGTGATAATGGGTCCTGAAACTTAGTGTTCCTAGCATGATCTTGGCTAGTAATGTTAGTTCTAGTCTATTCCAGTTTTACATGTGTTGGTTATTTAGTTGTTCAATGTCCAGATTTCG
>NW_017686865.1:5451-6215 GCF_001879085.1 Nicotiana attenuata | reverse complement strand
ATTGGGAGTTTGGTACGTTTTGTTAGTTTACTTAGTTTTTTTACGGTTTTTTTTTTTTTTTTTTTTGCGTATGGACTGTCAATTGTCATTGTTCCATTTTAGTAGTCTTTAGTGTTAATATCCACGAGGTCAGGTTGATAAATCATAAAAGTGCTTACAAAGAGAAGAATAAGTTAAATTGGGTGAGAGTTAAGTTTTTGGGTCCACCACCATTGGGAGCTGCATGTGAGAGTCATTTTTCAATTGGTTTTGTTGGGGCCTTCTCTTTTGTTTTCTCATTCGGTCTTCCGTACTCATATTGAAATCGGACTAAATTCGAAATTATATCGGAAAATGTTATACCGAAGGCAAAGTAATTTCTATCAAAAGTAAATTTATATTCAGAGTTCAAGTTCAAAATATCTGATTAAAGATGAAGAAATACTTATTATTTTAACGCAAGTTTTTATTGGTAGGCATGGGAAGGTGTGGGGCCAGTGGTTGGTAGGAAACAGGCTGGCCAGCTCTTTGGGGCTTTGAGTTTTGGGGGAAATGAGTGATATTTTCTCTCCTTTTTTCTAATTTGACAAGTGGAGCACAGTGTTTGACTCTGCCGTGTCAATGCCGCTTGAAATATGTTGCTCCGACTTTTCAAAAATATTATTACATTTGTATCAAAATTTTCAAATATACAATATTTTTGGAAAATTTAAGACTTACTTAATAGTATTTTTAAAGAGTTCGACCAACATAACCGCCGCTTGTCGGAGCAGGGGATGCACCGG
>NW_017686865.1:0-673 GCF_001879085.1 Nicotiana attenuata | reverse complement strand
CAATTAGCTAATGTTTTCACTAAGGTTTGTTAGGTGTTTCACATACTGCTTTTATTTCCATGCTCGGACAGGTGGCCCATTCCAGCTTGCGGGTGGGTGTTGAAGCCCAAGTTCTGGTACAAAGGCTCAAACACATGACTCAGCCCAATATATCAAGACTTCAATATGCCTCTCCTTTCTTCAGCAGCAATTTTCCTTAGATTTTCTTCTCTTTTCTTGGCAGCATTCACTTTTCTAGACTCTTCAAGGTATTGCGAAGAAAATAACTGGACCTGAAAGACAGTGTGCAAGGTAATGTCAGAGCTTGCTGGTAGAAGTGGACAAGTTAATGATGAGGGCTCAATATCTAGCTTAGTGAATTACCAACTTATCCTATACCTCACGAATGGTGTAAAGCCATTAATAAAATGGAACTCAACTAGACTATGGAGAGCATGATTCTGATCAGCAGCAAAAAAAATTGTCGTTTCCAGTATGGAAGACGAGCACTGCAAGCTTACAATGAGATTAGGTAAAGTAAACAGATAAAGAGCTTACTTTGTTTCGGGTATGGATCAGGTCTTCGCATGTTTGATTGTACATTGCTAAAGTAGTCTGTAATTCTAGGCGCACCTTCTCCACTTCATCTTGAATGTCTAACTGTAAATAGACAGTAATGTCATAATAAAAGTAT
>NW_017686864.1:3300-6215 GCF_001879085.1 Nicotiana attenuata | reverse complement strand
AGTAAATCATCGCACCTACGGTCCAACCAATTGGGAGAGAATCAATAGATTCCTTTTCGGGAGCGATTCATCCTTCCCGAACGCAGCATACAACTCTCCGTTGTACTGCGCTCTCCAAGTGTGCTTGTTCCCCCCTTCTTCCTTACCCTGGCAAGTCTTTGTGAAATAACTCCGATGAGAAGAAAAAAGAAGGCGTTAAGAGACCCTCCTGGCCCAACCCTAGACACTCTAAGATCCTTTTTCAAACCTGCTCCCATTTCGAGTCAAGAAAAAAACGGCTCGAATGGTACGATCCCTCCGTCACCCCAGAATGAAAGGGGTGATCTCGTAGTTCTTGGTCTGTGAAGATGCGTTGTTAGGTCCCAAGAAGATACTTAGGGCCGGTTATTTGTGGATGACCATGGAGACAGATTTCGTCCAGTATGTCCGAAAATGCTACCAATGTCAAGTACATGCCGATATGATAAAAGTGTCGCCAAATGAGCTCAATGCAACAAGCTCACCTTGGCCATTCGCCGCCTGGGAAATGGATGTCATTGGTCCAATCGAGCCCACCGCCTCAAATGGGCATTGGTTCATCTTGGTAGTTATTGATTACTTCACCAAATGGGTCGAAGCAGCATCTTACAAGGCAGTAACTAAGAAGGTCCTAGCAGATTTTGTCCGCGACCGGATTGTTTGCCGGTTTGGAGTTCTAGAATAAATCATCACTGACAATGCCTCCAATCTCAATAGTGATCTGATGAAGACCATGTGTGTGACTTTCAAAAATCAAGCACAAGAATTCCACAACCTATAGACCTCAGATGAAATGGAGCTGTAGAAGCCGCTAACAAGAATATCAAGAAGATACTGAGAAAGATGGTAAAAAATCACAAACAATGGCACGAGAAGCTGTCATTCGCTTTATTAGGATACCGTACCAGAGTCCGCACATCAACCGGGGCAACTCCCTACTTACTGGTGTATGGTACCGAAGCTGTTATTCTTGCTGAAGTGGAGATTCCTTCTTTGAGAATCATACAAGAAGCTGAGCTCAGCGACGCAAAATGGATAAGGAGTCGTTATGAGCAGCTAGCCCTTATCGACGTAAAAAGGATGAATGCAGTGTGTCATGGGAAACTCTATCATAACAGAATGTCCAGAGCCTTCAACAAAAGAGTCAAGCAGAGACAGTTCACACCGGGGCAGCTAGTGTTGAAGAAGATCTTTCCGCATTAGGATGAAGCCAAAGCGAAATTCTCTCCCAACTGGCAAGGACCTTACATGGTTCACAGAGTATTGACAGGAGGAGCCCTCATACTTGCAGAAATGAACGGAGAAGTCTGGCCAAAACCGATCAACTCAGATACAGTCAAACGAAACTATGTGTAACTATTTATGTTTTCAGAAAATGATGTAAATTGAACTACGCTCGACCTGATTCCCGTTTAAGAGGGGATACGTAGGCAGCCCTGTGGGTTCGGTCACAATTCAGTAAAAATCCTATTTTTTCCCCACAATCAGAAACTGGGGCATAATTTTGAGGAGGACCCTCAAAATTTCAAAGCAATTTCAGCCGATCGTAGCATGTGTAGCAGCCAGGCGTGTCCATATAACTGGGGCAGAATTTTGAGGAGGACCCTTAAAATTCTATAGCAGGAGAGGCTGCCATGTCTCGGATTATGTCACAGTCACTGGTTCATCTAACCAATTTCTAAACTAATATAATTTTATTACGTCTTTGAAAACTATGCATGCTTGCTTGTAAAATGACTATGTTTAGCCAACGCTACCCCCAATGATTTGAACAGGACCTTTGGACCAAGCAAAGCAAGCCAAGCAAGCCAACAGAGGCACGAACCGACCTCTCCCTTTACAGAACTCACGATTTTTCTTTAGATGCAGGAGCGAAGAATATATATGCCTCCAAGTCACAATCTTCATAACAACCGTGATGCTGAAATCTATTACCGGCTAAGAAAACTCTGCTGTCACCTGCTATTTATTCTATTTTTGCATGCGACTAAGCCCTGTCCCAAATTTTGCATGAGACTAAGCTCTGTCTCCATCTGCATGAGGCTAAGCCCTGCCTCCATCTGCATAAGGCTAAGCTTTGCCTTTCATTTGCATGGGACTAAGCCCTGTCCCGAATCTTGCATGAGACTAAGCTCTGTTTCCATCTGCATGAGGCTAAGCCCTGCCTCCATTTGCATAAGGCTAAGCACTGCCTTCCATTTGCATGGGACTAAGTCATGTCCCGAATCTTGCATGAGACTAAGCTCTGTCTCCATCTGCATGAGGGTAAGCTCTGCCTCCATTTTGCATAAGGCTAAGCACTACCTTCCATTTGCATGGGACTAAGCCCTGTCCCGAATCTTGCATAAGACTAAGCTCTGTCTCCATCTGCATGAGGCTAAGCCCTGCCTCCATATCTGCATAAGGCTAAGCTCTGCCTTCCATTTGCATGGGACTAAGCCCTGTCCTGAATCCTGCATGAGGCTAAGCCATGTCTCCATATCTACATAAGGCTAAGCTCTGCCTTCCATTTGCATGGGACTAAGCCCTGTCTCGAATCTTGCATGAGGCTAAGCTATGCCTCCTATTTGCATAAGGCCAATCATCGCCTTTATTTGCCGAGACTAAGCACTATCTCTCCGGCACTATCTATTTGCTCCTCTTCCGGGCTAAGCTCTTCCCTCAACCTCATAAGACTAAGCCTTGTCTTGTTGATTTTAGTATCATATTATTGCATCTAATGGGCTGAAATATCGCCAACATGTCCAAAGTCGTCATTGTCTAAAGGCATCATCCTCATAGCCGGAAGACACCATGCCATGGCCTGAGGATCTCTCAAATTTGCATATCATTATTCAAAGGCGTCATGGTTCGGAGGCACCATTTTCATGGCCCGAGAACATCATTTCATGGCCTGC
>NW_017686864.1:0-693 GCF_001879085.1 Nicotiana attenuata | reverse complement strand
AGACTTTGGTAAAATCATTTAAAGGCCTTCTGACAGATTCAGTAGGGTCAATACTATTTTAATAAAAGAGCTAGAAAACCATAATACGGCCCCGTACGGGCAAAACAGTAGTTCGTAAACAGTCCCTACGGGCAAATAGGAGTCATTAAACACCTCCTAAACAAGAAAATACTCAGTGGAAATAACTAAAAACCAAATCAGTGATTAAGTTCTGAACACTCCCACAAACCGCAAGCTTAAATGAAAGTTGTTTAAAAATATTTATCTAACATTTTCAACAGAGGCTCAGTATAAAGATGAGTGAAAACAGTCATTAAATCAACATATCCGATAAAAACTCACTCTAAAGAGAAGTGAAAAATCAATGAGTTCATAATCAGGCCCCTCGGGCAATATATATATATATATCGCCCCTCGGGCTAGCCTCTCAGTCACTCGTGACTCAACTCCTACCAATCAGTGCCCACACTCAGCACTCACGCTCAATAGGTACCATATAGTAACCGCTGCGGCGTGCAGCCCGATCCATATATATAGTCGACTGTGCTTACTGGGGGTGTGCAGACTCCGGAGTGGCTCCTATAGCCCAAGCGCTATATCGCTGCGACGTGCAGCCCGATCCATATATATATATATATATATAAAGCTGCGGCGTGCAGCCCGATCCATAACTATCCTCACAATCCGGCACTC
>NW_017686863.1:5191-6216 GCF_001879085.1 Nicotiana attenuata | reverse complement strand
TTTTAAGTAGTGTAGAGTAGAGGTTTTTTTTTAACAAGTAGTTCGTGNGTTTTGAGTTTATGAGAGAGTAGTGTAGTAGTATTAGAGTTTCGAAACTTTAGGGTAAAATAAGGGCAAGAAGTACATAGTAGACATAGTATAATGGAACCTAATACTAATCACGAATCGAAATCAATAGCAAGTACCCCGTTAATTTAACGGGGGTAAAGTCTAAACGTAATAGGTAATAGGTACAGTAAAAATGTTTAATGGTAAAGAAATCAAGTAAGGCATCAGGTACAGAATAGACAATTAGGCGTAAGTACATAGGGGTTCAATTAAGGAAACAACTAATGAAGAATTAGTAAAATATCGGTTAACCAATAAGGTGAGAAAACAAATTAAGTTGCAGAATATGGAAATAATCGAAAATCATCATATAGTAAATCATGGAATCAAGGGATTCGAAATCACTGATTTAAGGAGAGTACCAAGTAAACAAGTTAAAACAGGAAAATCGAAAGTCTGCAGGGAAGTTTTCAAATCAAGCCAAGAAACAAGGAGTTCATAGTCAATCAAAGAGAGAGCTTTAGCATATAAAAAGAGTAAAATAGGAATAACCAAACACAGGAAGCAAAGAGGCCAGTGTTGACCAGTCAAGATGAGCACAAACATACAGAGGTGATATAAGTTAGGCATAAGAAACTCAGTAGAAACACATTCGAAGCGAGATAGTCGCAGAAACTCAAACAAGAACAGGCTAGTCACAGAATCAAACGAAGAAACGTAGAAAAATCAGGGCTTTCAACATAGGCAAGTTGAAGAGGTAGTAGACTCACAGAATCAGTCGAAATATGCAAGAAATAGAAGTTTAAAAAATAAAAATCAGTTTAAACAAAATTCTGAAAAGAGTTTCAAAAACCCTAATTTTAGAAGAAGACGAAAACGCTTGAAATCACATGGTTCTTATAAAGAGTTCCAAGGATAGTGTAAAACATCAAAGAAACAAACTCAAACCATTTTATAACTGTACAGTTCTAGGAGAT
>NW_017686863.1:0-411 GCF_001879085.1 Nicotiana attenuata | reverse complement strand
TCAGAACTTGAACTGTATTCCCTTGTTCTCCAGGTGGGCGCCTGATTGCAAAAATTTGAACTGTATTCCCTTGTTCTCCAGGTGGGCTCCTGATTGCCAAGACATGAACTGTATTCCTTTGTTCTCCAGGTGGGCGTCTTACTGCCAAAACATTAACTATATTCCCTTGTTCTCCTGGTGGGCGCCTGATTGCCAAAACTTGAACTGTATTCCCTTGTTCTCCAGGTGGGCGCCTGATTGCCAAAACTTGAACTATATTCCCTTGTTTTCCAGGTGGGCGCCTGATTCACAAAACCTGAAATGCATCCCTTTTCTTTTCCAGGTGGGCGCCTGATTGCCAAAACTTGAACTATATTCCGTTGTTCTCCCGGTGGGCGCCTGATTGCAAAAACTTGAGGACTGTATTCCCTT
>NW_017686862.1:5333-6216 GCF_001879085.1 Nicotiana attenuata | reverse complement strand
CTGGTTACCCATTCCCCCACGAGTTCAAATATATAATTTGTTTTGAAATCGGACCTCAAATCGAGGTCCAACTCCCCAATTTATAGAAAATCTAGGTTCTGCCCAAAAATCCCAATTTCACCCATAAAAATCTTTGATTTCAAGTGGAAACATGTTTAATGATGTTAAAGATTGAAAGAATTGAGTAAAAAAAAACTTACAAGTGATTTGGGATGAAGTTTGCTCTTGAAAATCCCCTATGGTGTTTTGGGTTTGAAAGAATGGTGAAAAGTGATGAAAATTTCAACTAAGTATAAAATTTGCTGGGCCGCGGGTATGGGAAATGCGAAGCTGGATTCGCAATTGCGAACCCAGCAGGTCTGGGAATTGCGAGATTTTAGTTCGCATTTGCGAACACTGGGCCTCAATGCAGACTTCGCATTTGCGACAGTGCCCCATTTTCTCAGACTTCGCAATTGCGAAGCAGTGCTCGCATTTGCGAGCTCGCAATTGCAAGTCTTCCCTTCGCATTTGCGAAAATTGCAGAAGCCAGCATACCAGATTTTTAAAACATGAGAAATGCAATCTGGTGCCTATCCAAAACTCACCCGAGCCCTCGGGGCTCCAAACCAAACATGCACATGACCTCAAGAACATCCTACGGACTTACTCGCGCGATCAAATCGCCAAAATAACATCATTTACATAGAATCAAGCCTCAAGGCACATGATTTTTCATTATAACTTCATAAACTTCAAACTTTAGATATTTAGGTCCGAAACACGTCAAATGACGTCCGATTTCGACCAAACTTCACAGAAAGTGCTTAACACATATTTAAGACTTGTACCGGGCGTCGGAACCAAAATACGAGCCCGATACCATAGTCTTTTAATCAATTTT
>NW_017686862.1:0-714 GCF_001879085.1 Nicotiana attenuata | reverse complement strand
CTCGGAGGATGGCCTCTACCATAAGAATCCCCACCTCCAGACGAGGTACCACTAAATCTACCTACATGACGGGGTCTCTTGTCTGACCCATGACCACCTCCCCGTGCAAGAGCCATCTCAACTCTACGGGCCGCATTGGCCGCCTCCTGATAAGAAATCTCACTACCAGCTCCCATAGCCATCTGGAGACGGATTGGCTGAATCAATCCATCAATAAACCTCCGCACCCTCTCCCTCTCGGTGGGGAGTATAACAACGGCATAGCGTGCCGATCAATGAACCGAGTCTCATGCTGTGTGACTGTCATAGAGCCCTGCTGGAGGCGCTCGAACTGCCTGCGTAGTGCCTCCCGCTGAGTAACTGGGAGAAACTTCTCCAAAAACAACTCTGCGAACTGCTCCCATGTCAATGCTGGAGACCCTGCTGGTCTAGATAGGCAATAGTCCCTTCACCAAGTCTTGGCGGACCCTGCAAACCGGAAGGTGATGAAGTCGACCCCATTGGTCTCCACAATACCCATAGTCCTAAGGATCTCATGGCAGCTGAATAAGAAACTCCTGGGGATCCTCTGATGAAGCACCGCTGAATGTGGTGGTGAAGAGCTTGGAGAACCTATCAAGCCTCCACAAAGCATCTGAGGACATAGCCGCTCCATCGCCGGTCTGAGTCACAATACCCAGCTGACCTGCCACCGCTGGCTGAACCACTGGAACC
>NW_017686861.1:2332-6216 GCF_001879085.1 Nicotiana attenuata | reverse complement strand
AATTGTAGGAAATCAATCCTAAAGGATGTCATGAGAATGGGAAAGATTCTAACAGAAGATCTAGAAGCACAATTCAAGGAGGTAAGAATCAAGTAATACAACTGCTGTAACTGCGCGTTCAATGGAAACTGGATATTCGAATAAACCATTTATGGAAGGCATCAATCAATCAACATCAGACGATCAACCAATCATAATAGAAGATCAATCATGTGGATATTTGAACCAAGCATTTACAGAAGTCATCAAACAATCAATGTAGAAGAGCAATCATCTTCTCAGAAGATCTTTTGAGAATATTCTCTTCAATGGCTCACAAGGAAAAGGAAATCAAGGATGCAACGAAAGGAAAAGTCCATTATATTTCTGGAATGAAATCATCTTTATTGATTTTGAAAATCAACTCCCTTGGGTTGCTACTCAATCATTACTCTTTCACGCAGTGAAGAATGGAGACCAACTCGCCATATATATTCTACAATCTATTGCCTTGTGACCAAACTCAAGATCAAACTGTCCTCCTGGGTCATATTTATGATTGAAAGTGTTGATGATCCCACCAGTCTACCCTATGGCATGGCCATCACTCACATTCTGGAAGCTCATAATATCTCTATCTCTCACTATCCCTTCGTCTCTATTTCAAAATCTTACGATTCTAGTGCATTTGCTAGTATGGGATATGTGTGTGTGAAGGAGTCATGGGTTAAGAAACTAGGAAGCTGAGGTCAAGCATGTTCAGCCTGATCCCAAGCCAAAGCCACTGTTTCCCATCACAATCTTAGTAATCCTGATCTTGCTGAGAAACTAACTGCATGTGATGACCCGAAAGGTCATCTTGTATTTTATAACCCAATTCGGGGTTTCGAGGCCATCAAAACCTCATTTTATTTCTCCTCGATTTGCGTGCGCAGTCCGGGAGGGTCAAGTTTTTGAGTAAACGGACTCGGACCCGTGTTTTGACGGTCCCGAAGGTTACGTAGTAAAATATGGGACCTGGGCGTATGCCCGGAATCGAATTCCGAGGTTCCTAGACCGAGAAATGAATTTTTGATGAAAATTGCTAAACTGAAATCATTATGGTTTTGAGAAAATGGTTAATAGTTGATCTCATTGGTATCGGGTCCGTATTTTGGTTTCGAAGCCCGGTATAGGTCCGTTATGATATTTATGCCTTATCTGTAAAATTTGGTGAGAAACGGAACTGATTTGACGTGATTCAGACCTTTAATAGAGAAAATAGAAGTTTTGAAACTTTCTTGAAAATTTCATGCAATTTGATGCTAAATTTGTAATTCTAGGTGTTATTTTGGCGATTTGATTGCGCGAGCAAGTCCGTATGATGTTTTAAGACTTGTGTGCATATTTAGTTTAAAGCCCCGAAGGCTCAGGTGAGTTTCGGATAGGCTACGGGATGTTTTAGACTTAGAAAATCTGGTATTTTTGCTGCAGCAGTTGTTCTGATATACCCTTCTTCGCATTCGCGTAGGTAGTTCCGCGAACACGAAAGGTAAAGAAGGGCAGGGGGAAATTTCTTCTTCGCAAACGTGAATGACATGTCGCGAACGCGGAGCAATGGGGGCTTTACCCTTCGTGAATGTGACCCGTCTACCCCGAACGCGAAGCATGGGACCTGGGGGAGGGGAAGGTAATTCATCGCGAACGCGACACATGGATCACGAACGCAGAGGCTGGGGGGATATGCCTTCGCGAACGCGATGGGTTACTCACGAACGCATAGGCCAATAGGGCCAAAGCTTCGCGAATGCGACAGGCCTCTCGCGAACGCAAATAAGGCCTGTCCAGTGATTTTAAAATAGAACCTAAGACGGGATTCTTCAAAAAATTCATATCTCTTCTATTAGAACTCAACATAGGGCGATTTTTGAAGAAGGATTTCAACATCAAATTACAGGTTCATGTTCTTTAACTTATCTATTTCAATTTCCATAAACACCCATTAGATTTCTAGCCCTAAATCTTGTTCTTTCATGGTAGAATTAGGGATTTTAGGAAGAATTGGGGATTTTGCAAATTTGGGAATTTAGACCCCGATTTGGGGTCGGATTCCGAAACTAATTACATATTTGGGCTCGAGGGTGAATGGGTGAATGGGTTTTGGTCCGTACCTCGAGTTTTGACCAAGCACGCGGGGTCAGGTTTTGACTTTTTTTGGGGTGGAATTATTGGGAAACTTATATTTTGCATTAGAATTAATTTCTTTAGCGGTAATTGATGTTATTAAGTTAATTATGACTAGATATGAGTGGTTCGGAGGTGGAAACTAGAGGGAAAGCGGTGATTGAGGCTTGAGTTTGGCCGTGGAATCGAGGTAAGTGTTCTGGCTAACCTTAGCTTGAGGGATTAGGTATTGTTGAGTCTATTTGCTATGTGTTTGATATTGAGTACAACGTATAGGTAAGGTGAAGGGTACCTATGCGTTGTCGTCGAGTCATAGCATGCGAGTTAGTCTTATTCTTGTAACTGTTGTACTCTTTGATCATATATTTCATGTTTAGACTTGTTATTCCTTGTGTTGAACAACGCTTGTCATGTTTTACAAAGTTTGGTACTGTTTGACTATTAACTTAGAGTTGAGACTATTTTTGTGGAATTAAATGTTGAAGTAAGACTGGTTCTTGATATTGCTATCTCCCTGTTGTTATTGTTCATTGTTTAGGTGAGGGAGAGTGTTAAAGCACGAAGGGTGATGCCGTGCAATGCATTGTGAGTGAGTGATAATGCACGAAGGGTGATGCCGTGCCGTATTCTGTGAGTGATAATGCATGAAGGGTGATGTTGTGCCGTATTTTGTGACTGATAATGCACGAAGGGTGATGCCGTGCCATGTTATGAGAGAGTTAATGCACGAAGGGTGATGTAGTGCCATTTCTATTGTTTCTTATGGTAAGGATGAGAGTAAAAGCACGAAGGGTGATGCCGTGCACTTGTTGCTGTGTTATTACTTTTGTTGGTGTAGGGCGTGTTATTTACTGCGCTTCTTTACTGTACTATTCAGGATTTGATATTCCCCTCAGCATGTTTCTCCCCCCTTCTCGTTAATATCTGCTTAATTTCCATTTGTTGTTATCTTCTCGTATATGATTTAATTGCACGGGTTCATGTTATTGTCGTGTCCTAGCCTCGTCACTACTTCGCCGAGGTTAGCCTCGGCACTTACCAGTACATCGGGTTAGTCGTAATGATATTGCACTCTGCACTTTCAGTGCAGATTCTAGTACTAGACCATGTTGATCAGAGTTGGGTTGCTGCCTTCAGTCCAACAGGAGATCGAAGATAGATCTGCCGGCGTTCGCAGACCCTGGAGTCCCCTTCCAGTTATCCTAGTTCCCTGTTTTCTCTTATTTCGAGAATAGATGTATTTTCTTTAAACCAGTATTTGTAGTGACTCTTAGAAGTTCGTGGATTGTGACACCAGATTTTGGGTAGTCGTGTATTAGTTTTTGGATTATTATGAAATTCCACACTCCTTACTCTATTTTGGTTTAATTATTGTTATTTACTGATTCGAATAGTGGTTAGCGTACAAAAATTTTATCTATTGGCTTGCCTAGCATTCTAAAAAGTTAGGCGCCATCACAATTCCGACGGTGGGAAATCCGGGTCGTGACACTGCCATTGACAACCAGCTGTCCTCCATCAAAGATCTTTGCTGCTACTCAGTCCACTGTTTGGGAGATACATGCAATCTCCAAAGAGAAAGGGTCTGATTTTTCAAAGATAAGTGATGTGTGCTTAAAGGATATATATTCGCATGTATATCGCCTCATATCTTACTTTTGTTTCGTGGATTTAGGATGTGAAATGTATTGATTTATGTTAATTTGATGTGTTTTTATGTGTAGGAATGATCCGGGAGCAAT
>NW_017686861.1:0-624 GCF_001879085.1 Nicotiana attenuata | reverse complement strand
AAGAAGTGCAAGATGCGATATTATTGCTTGGTTCTTTAATTTCACACCACCACCCAAGAACGTCACACTAAAAATTAATGCAAAACTGGGGCCGCAATTCATATCCTCAAAGTGGAAGGAAAAGTGGTGAAAGTGATAGCGTCGTGCCGCGACATTAAATCAAGCGCTTGTTGAGGCAACCCTAATTTTATTTATTTTTTTAGTGGTTTTTTTTGGTAGTGTTGTTTTTGTTTTGTAGGATTATAAGCATAGGAGGCAAATCCATTGGAAGAGTGCAAAAGCGAGCTGGTGGTTGAAACTAAGTGTGAGGTACCCGCACAAGGATCATACCTGGGAGTAGGGCTGTGCATTTGGATCGGATATCCGAAATCCGATCCGATCCACTCTATTTCGGATTTTTGGATTTCGGATTTCGGATTTTCGGATTGGATACGGATTGTGTTTTACAAAATTTCGGATTTTCGGATTGGATTCGGATTGGTATGATCTAAATCCGATCCGATCCGAAATCCAAAACTATATGTACCTATATAAATAATTTTAGGGTTAGGATTATTCATTTTTTACACACCCCCTCACTCACTTAGATTTTTCCGCCTCTCTTCTCTTCAGTGAAGACTGAAG
>NW_017686860.1:3987-6216 GCF_001879085.1 Nicotiana attenuata | reverse complement strand
AGGAATATTACCTAAGCAACATTTCATTTTATGGATGGCAATACAAAGAAGGTTAGCTACAGTTGACAGACTAGCAAAATGGGGAATTCAGGTGAACCATTCTTGTGTACTGTGTGGAGGTGACATAGAAGAGACACATGATCACTTGTATTTCGAGTGTCCATATTCACAGAGCTTATGGAAGGGGTTGCTTGAACGGTTAAGTTACAAGAGAAGGGTTGAAATCTGGGAAGCTGAGGTACAATGGTTAACTGCCAATGTAAATAACAGAAATCCAAGGAAAAATGTGCTACGAGTGGTGTTTGCAGCAGTAGTATATCATATCTGGATGGAGAGAAATGCAAGACGATTCCATAACCAGAGCAAAGAGATTCAGGATAGAGCAAAAGAAATTGTTTTGCAGGTGCACATAACAGGACAGAAGAAATGTAAATGGACACCTATATTGAATACACTAAATAGATATCCTAATTGTAATTCATAGCAAATAGGATAGGAAAAAGACCCATGATGATATTGGGTCTTAGTTAGCAGCCCTGGTTGTGTAGGTATTTTGTTTATTGGTTCCGGTTATGAGACCTGATACTAGAGTCCAAAGTACAGGTGATGTAAATTGAAAAACTGGTTGAAATAAAATTTTTCTTTCGACCAAAAAATAAAGATGATGTTAGACGCCATCACGACCTCTAGTGGATTTTGGGTCGTGACGCACTAGGTAACAACCATCCAAACAAGCTGTTAATTTAAACCGGTCACAAAATTGAAATAGAAGTTTACGTTTTATCAGTTTGTTCATACTACATAAAGCTAATTCTAATTTTACAATATTTCATATATGGTTTAATATATTTAATTTATATATTTAAGTGTCAAACTAAAGAAATTAATGGAAAATACCCAAGGTAATTAACAGAGCCATCACAACTTTGGAGAATTGTAGTAATAAAACAAAAGCAAATAAAGATAGCACATCAACTTTTATATATCCCAGAAGTAAGAAAGACAACCCAAAGAAGGAAAAAGAAAAACAAAAGCTAAAGGGAAAAAAGGAAAAAAAAAAAAAACAGAGGAAAAAGGAGTGTGGTAGACTGGTAGCGTAAAGAAATATACGAGAAAATGAAAGCACAAAGCTACAAGGTTGCTTTTATGCGTTCGAGTGCTTGCTCCATCAAATAAAAGTCTTCTCCAAATCAGTGCACCCACGGTATAAGGGTCGTTTGGTAGAATGTATTAGGAAAACGTAATATATGTATTAAATTTAGTTTTATTAATTTCATATTTGGTAGTGTTTATATGTAACTAATACATATATTAGTAATACATATTATTTGGTATTATCCTATGAATAATTAGTACTGTGTAGCAAATCATGACATTAATAATAATATGATTTTTACTCTATCTATCTATATCTATATCTATACTATATTAAAAGTGTGAAGGCACTTAGCAAAATATCATTCGCCTTTTTTACCCTTTAAAAATAAAATTTATATTGAGTGAAATTGTCATTTCACTTATCTTCCTAATAGTTAGGACTTCAACGTAAATTAAAATTTTATTTATTATATCTTTCCTTGTTTAAACTCTTAAAAGCTAAATTTAAAAATGGATTATAACCATACTTTTTCAAATATTTAGGGGAAAAGGCAATAGAAGGCCGAAAATTACCGTAAATTAACAGGGGGATTTGCATCTATACCCGTTTTTTTTGTCACGTTTTAACTTGTGCCCGTTTTGCAAAAAAAATTGCAAGCGTACCCGCTTTTTCGCATAACTTCAGCATACCAGGCTGAAGTAGCAAAGGCAATCACGCAAAACTTCAGCATTCTAGTAGCCGGGCCTGAAGTTCAGCTCTAGAGCTGAAGTTTTTGTTTTGTAATTGGCGAAGTTTTTGTTTGTAACTGGCAAACTTCAGCTCTAGAGCTGAAGTTTTTGTTTTATAACTGGCGAACTTCAGCTCTAGAGCTGAAGTTATTTAGTTCATCACTAGTCTACATTTACTTACAGAAACACGACATTGGATACAATACACGCAACAAGGATAGTTAGACTAGACTCTAGAGCTCAATTTTAGAACCAAAACTGTTCATTGGCTTTCCGAAACAAAGTAAAAATTTCTGCACAGCGACAGATGCAAAATTAATCCAACGACGGCGAAAACCTTTGATCCTGTCTATGCCTGGAGCATCAAACCTTTTACAATTTTTCTTCTAAATTTTAATCTTT
>NW_017686860.1:0-832 GCF_001879085.1 Nicotiana attenuata | reverse complement strand
CATAATCAACTGCCGAGTCAACCAATCATTGAGTCTATACTTCTGACAAGAAACATTACCTCATTCTGAACCAAATAATGATCTTTGCTCCTTAATATATTTCACATAATCAAATTGCACTGATCCTAAATCCAACAATCTCGTCTCACCTAGTACGAACAGCTCAGGAAATAAGCCACCCCGACATGACCAAAAGTCTCATATGATGCCACACTGTGTCAATAGGCTACCAATTAGAATGCGATACAAAAAGGAAAATGAACTCTGAAAAGGAATTTCAATTACCCCGCTCGCGAATCATACATGCGACGCGGGCGCACAGCTAATATGAGCTTCCTTCAGAAAATAGGAAACAGAACACAATAAGCAGATATGGGGAACTGTACTGAACATCACACTGTTGCGGTGCGCAACCCGATCCGAGCAATCATAACTATGGCGGCGTGCCACCCGATCTACACAACATAACCATGGCGGCGTGCCACCCGATCCAAATAACATACCCATGGCGGCGTGCCACCCGATCCACACATGGAACTCACATAAGGAGATGTGCATCAAGCTAAATTGCTCATTACAACATATACTGAATATCAGTCATAAACACGCTAAGTGTATAATACCATTCCCCGGGGAGACATATAACGCTATAATCCACAAACTCGAGCACAACTGAAGTGCGATATATGATCTGAATCTCAAGAGCCATCCTGCTCATATAACCTCATCTCTATGCGGAACCTCAACACATAAGAAATTCACCAAGCCGTCTCACAACTCGCACAACGCAATCATTATTACATGAAATAGCTGACACGAAATAACACCCCGA
>NW_017686859.1:5070-6216 GCF_001879085.1 Nicotiana attenuata | reverse complement strand
TGATATCTACCCAATTTACTACACATATATATATATATAAATATATATATATACATATATATATATATATATATATATATACCCACCGCTTTTTTGCTAATCACCCCAATGTTGTTTACAATAATTATTACAAACCAATGAATTAAATACATAAATGAGCAGAAGTTAATCTATAGGGAGCCTGCAGTAGGCCCAAATGACTTCCAAGCCTCCAATAGCCTCAAATGCCAAAGTTCCATAGCCAATTTTATGCCTAGGTGTGTCAGAGTTCCCTAAGGACCTCAAGGATCCCGGGCAGTGATCACACCTACACTTTTTCTCAAATAATAACTGATTTAGGTGCAGTGTGGAAAGGCCAGCTCTGACATGCCAGAGTCCAGAGAGATTTCAAGGGTCTCAAGGCAGTACACATAGCAGAGGGGCAGAACCTAGTATTCTAAGAGTAGGTGGAAGTGCATAATAGTTGAAAGAGTTTAATAGAGTGGTCGTAAGACTGAAAAGAACTTTTTGAAAACCATTAGTACTGAAATAGTTTGAGGAGAGTATCAAAACAACAGACAATCAGTTGGTCATAAAAACATCCATATTCAGAAAAAACACTTAACAAACAGATCTCTCATGGGGATAAAGGTATTGGGGCACATAGGGGTCACATTGGGGGTATATGGATAGGGTATAGGGGAAGCATATAGTCACAAAACTGAATCAAACACTTAGGGTCTTAGAGACTTAACAGGCTAAACATGGACAATAAGTAGTTAAGACATAGATCATAGTTGTGATACATGTGGATAAAGGGATTGGGGCACATAGGGGTCACATTGGGGGTATATGGATAGGGTATAGGGGAAGCATATAGTCACAAAACTGAATCAAACACTTAGGGTCTTAGAGACTTAACAGGCTAAACATGGACAATAAGTAGTTAAGACATAGATCATAGTTGTGATACATGAAACACGACATGTCTCGAACGGGATTAAACATGCTAGGTAACAAATAAGCAAGAAAGAGTGCAAAATATAAAGCACATTGAATAGGACAGAGTCTAGACATGCTGAGCAAAGAAGTAGGCAGAAATCAAAGTTGGATTCATAAATGATGGACTAGTGCAGGAATAAAACATATATAGGTTTTGATTTCAAA
>NW_017686859.1:0-636 GCF_001879085.1 Nicotiana attenuata | reverse complement strand
TGTGGAACCCTTGGGGAGCGTACCGGCTTAACGATTTGCACCCAGTCGGCCGAAATCGCTTTCAAGGCAGTGGCTTGCCACGTACACTAGTATTTTTGATAAGTTGTAGTCTTCTTTCTTGTGTTTTTAGTCAATATTATCTACTGATTTTCCTTACAATTTGAAAGCGATTTTACATATAATATTGACTAATGGCCAC
Organism: Nicotiana attenuata; assembly: GCF_001879085.1. NCBI lineage: Eukaryota > Viridiplantae > Streptophyta > Magnoliopsida > Solanales > Solanaceae > Nicotiana > Nicotiana attenuata. The sequence continues at coordinate 437 of NW_017686859.1, read as the reverse complement.
CACTTTGAACTAAAACACTTCCTGATCTCTCAAAGCTTGAGCCTTTAGATGGAAATATTATAAGCGTTGGTCCTAGAACTTTTAATTTCTTTGAACAATTAGAAGTTGATTATGTTTTGTTTAACGATCCTCCTGCTGATATTCCAGTTGGGAGAGAATTTCCCTTTGGTTTCATCTTGATGTGGGAAGATCTTCTTTAGCACCAACTGACCTGGTGCAAATTGCCTTGGTTTGACCCTTTTGTTGAAAGCTCTGGACATTTTGTTCTGATAAAGTTGGTCGTGACACACTGCGTTCATCCTCTTTCCATCGATAAGGGCCAATTGTTCATAGCGACTCCTTATCCACTCTGCATCACTGAGTTCAGCTTCCTGTATGATTCTTAAAGAAGGAATCTCTACCTCGGCTAGGATGACAACCTCTGTACCATAAACCAA
>NW_017686858.1:5206-6216 GCF_001879085.1 Nicotiana attenuata | reverse complement strand
GAACCAAAATCTGTCCAAAAAGTTGGCTTTTCTTTGCCTATTTAAGGGCTGCCCTTTCTTCATTAGAGGGGGGGAACATCAGGAAAAAGGGAATTAAAAGGAAAAATTTCAGCAATTATGTTCCTCTTGGAAATAATTTAGAAAAGTCTTTAGGTTCTTTTTTTTTTGGGATTTTCTTCGAATCTTTTCTCTTAAAGAGTTTCTGGGTTCAAGTGTTTTGAGTTTTCTGTTGTTTGTTGTACGTTGGCTGGTTGTTGCTGATTTACCATAGCTGAGTTTCCAAAGTTTTGTGCAACTTTGAGTTCACCATTGCTGCTTTTGCTTTGAATCTGCAATCTAGGTATATCCTTGACCTTGTAATTTAGAAAATTTATTGTAATGAATCATACTATGCAAATTTTTGGTCCAGTAAATGAAGCATGAAGTTTTAGAGTTTATTTGAGTGTTTCGAGCTTCTTTTAATATCTATCTCACGTTTTATTTGTTCGGTACTTTTGAGATTGTAGTACTCCAGTTGGTATAGTAATTGCACGACAAGATTTCTTTTTCGTGAAAGTTCTCACTGAAAGTATATGATTACATAGAAAAAATAAAGTGAACTTTTATCTCAAAGGCTCCCTGTCTTCTACTTTCTTTTCTCTTTACTTCATGTGCTTAATCCATTACAAAAGGTATTTAAGTTCTAAGATTAGTTTGTTAAGTGTTTAGAGTTAAAGAAAAAATAAAAATAAAAAACTTCTACATGTCATGTCAGAGAGGCTGTGGTTATTTTATTTCTACCCATAATGTTTGAGTTTGAAGGAAAGTTCACCATGATGGTCATCAGTTGAGTCTAGCTTTAACTAGAAGATATTTACGAAATATCTCTGCATGGTTTTGTCGATAGTATTAGTTAACTCATGATATTTTATTTTAAACTTTATATTACTTAAAATATTTATATAAAAAAAAAGGGGCAACGATGGGAAATTATTTTGTTGCACTTTTGGAATGAAAGTGAGTTTTAAAGT
>NW_017686858.1:0-2033 GCF_001879085.1 Nicotiana attenuata | reverse complement strand
AGTATACTCTATGACAGGTTTGGGGACGAGAAAGGGTTTGAAAATTTCTCGGGCATAGAATTCATCAACCAGTTGAGTTACGACGCTTGGAGGGAGTTGAGAATCTTCGCGTTCATGATATCATTTCTAGGGATCATGGTCTTTCCAGAGCGTGCGGACACATCAGAATTCGATTGGTTGCGGTAGTCTCGTATTTGCAAAGTAGCAAGGATCATACCATTCTTCCCATGATTTTGGGAGATATTTTTCGAGCTTTGACCCGATGCCAAGAGGGTGAAGATTACTTCGAGGGATGCAACATCCTACTGCAGATGTGGTTCATAGAGCACCTTTATCATCATCCAATGGTAATAAATTTCAATGAAAACTGGCTGAATTACATTGGATGTCACCCAGGCAGGGCCGCAAGTTGTGATCTTCCAGATGGGGTGAGGGCCTGGCGGAAATTACTTGGTTCATTGAATGCGGATAGAATCACTTGGAACTATTATTGGTTCCCTTCTGCTAGGATCATGCATATGTCGACATATCGTCCATTCTTCATACTCATGGGTTTCAGAGGTTTCCAACCCTACGCGCCCCTTCGCGTCATGCGCCAGCTAGGGAGAGAGCAAAAGAGGCCCCCGATTGAAGACATGCGGCCGTTCGTGTGGGAATTCAAGGGAGAGGAACCTCCAAGGGAGTCTTATGCACAAAAGGTTTGGTTTGGTGGTCGATTTTCTGATATAGACGAGATGGTAGCTGATCGTGAACGTGGGGAGGTAAGCCTCGCATACCTTGAGTGGTTTCACAACCAGGCTATCCCCGAGCAAAGGCTAGAAAGATCCATACGACATGCAGTTGATTGGGAGGAAGAGATAGGGGCCAGAGTTAGAGATACCAAAAGGGAAGTGGCACAAGAGTTCCAGTCTCGTATTGACACTTTAGAAGAAGATAAGGGAATTCTGGAGACAGCTATGGACATACAACAGGCTGATTTTGAGCGGGAAAAGGCTTAGTGGGCACGAGAGAAGCAAGCACTCCAAGCCCAAATTCAAAAGAAAAACATAGTCGTAACCGCTCAGCAGCAAGAAGAGAGAGAAGCCCAGTTCAGGGTAGTCCGTGATCACGAGCGTAGAGGTTTTGCTCAGTTAATCCAAGGTCTGAGGGATCAGATAGGGGGAGTTGAATCAAGCAAGGAGAGCCAGAATGCGGAGTTTGAAATAGAAAGACATCACTACAAGAGTATGATCAACCGGTTGGAGGGAGAGTTACTAGAAAATAGGCGCCAGAAGGATATGGCCTTGGACCGCGAGCGTGATGCGTTGGGTCTAGCTGAGACCCGTGGTCAGCAAAATCAAGAGCTGCATGTGGCTCAGGAATACGTTAAGGGAAAGATCCTCGAGGTAGCCACATATACCTCAAGAGCTTGCATGAGTTGTCAGGGAATGACGCCCGAGCGGTTTGCAGAAGTATCTTTGAACGTTGCTCGTCATATATCTGCAGACTTGGAGAGGATATACCGCAATGTTGGGGGTCAGCCGCAGGAACAAGCGCCGTGATTACATTGATGCTGGTGGATTCTATTGCAAAGATCAAAGTCTTCTTTTAGTTATCGATCTTTTTCTCGTTTTGTTGTTTTTGAGTCAACAAGAGTCTTTTGGTGTTTTGAGTCTTGTTATTTCGCCTTTTATCCTAAGAAGTCTGTTTGAGTCAGGTCTGATCTTGTTTATCTTTATGTAATTCTTGCTTTTCGAGTCTTGTATAAAAAAAAACAAAAAAAAACACGTTTATTATTATTATATATTGAAAATCAACGAAAAAGATTTTTGTTTAAGAAAAATTCGGAAATGAACCAAAAAAGATGTTTGTTTTGTAAAAAAAAAAAAAAAAAAAAAAAAAAAAAAAAAAAAAAAAAAAGAAAGAAGGGCTAATGTACCTGAACTACGTAATGATCTGATTCATGCGGCGACATGATACGTAGGCAACCCACAAAAGGTTCGATCAAATATTTTTCAAATGACACTAAAGTAAGGGATCAAAATAAGGCGAGT
>NW_017686857.1:5523-6217 GCF_001879085.1 Nicotiana attenuata | reverse complement strand
AAGGAAATAAAATACAATATAATATCCGTCCGGAATACATTGGACAGAAAGAAAATACAATTTACTGGAAGGGACTTTACTAGCTGCGGGTCGCCTCGAATGATGCAACTCACCTAGTCCCCGAATCATCCGTGCCGCTATGCCCAGTAGGCCGCTAGAGTAACATATACCTGTGCAACAAAAATGTACAGAAGTGTAGTATGAGTACGTAAACAACGTGTACTCAATGAGTATCCCGCCTAATCTCGAAGAAGTAGAGACGAGATGGTCGGCTTCGACACATAATAAGGGTCCAATAATGTGATATCAATAAAACATTAAATTGCGGGTTTCTATGAACATGATTTTTAATCCAATAGAAGGAAACAAGTAAACAATTAATTCTTTTATAGGCAATTTCCAAAATTCTATTTTCGTAATTATCCAAATGTTTTCAAGCCATGAAGAGGCAATAATAACTTAATCAAGTTCGAGGCAGCAATACAAGCATGCGCATATAATGCCGAGGCGACGGTCCGATCCAACAGAATTAAACTGTGCACTTGCCGAGGGTCGACAGCGGGCCTATAGATGCATCTATTTAATCTACCGAGGCGTTCGGCCCGTTCCAAAACTAAACACGTAGAGGCATTCAATCAAGAAGCCAACATGGGGCCCCGTCTATCTGTTGCATTGCTCATGAACTGGCATCTAC
>NW_017686857.1:0-911 GCF_001879085.1 Nicotiana attenuata | reverse complement strand
TTTATATCGAGGCTGAATACCTGGTTCTCTTGCAATTCAATAGATTAAAATGTACCCAGTAAATTCAAAAGAAACAATAATAGTACAAAAGACATTAATACAAAGATGCAATTTGTAAAATGCTAAATGAAACGTTCAAAAAAGAGAAAAATTATGTCTAGATAACTATTTTACAAGAAACTTTAGCATATATAAAGAGGGGAAAACGTAAAGCAACAAGATAAGAAAACAAATCTGTATACGTTTTTAAAAAACTTTTGTAAAGATTTTCATCTCAATTTGGTAATATCTTTCTAGAACTGTGGCTCCTTCCAATATTATATTGTAATCTTGAAGGTTCACTCAATATTTATCACAATACAGCACAATATCTATTAATTTGTTAGAATATAAATCCAAAAATTCAAATAAAAAAGGTGTATGAGGATTGAGAAATCCTAAATTACATACATAAATATATCTGGAAAGAGAGAAGGTGACTGGCTATCTAAGCGGTGATTGATCAATTGGTTTGCTCTGTTCATGTAAAGAGAAAAGAAATTGTTGAAGAAGAAAATGGCCAAAAGGGGGAAGGGGGGTTGGCGGCTGGAAGGGAAATGCACTAAGTAAGAATGACAGCTTTATTAGGTTTTGTAGATTTTTGTTTAGGCCAAACCTTTACGCTCTTTGTTTTGTTATTACTATTACTATATATTTGCACTTTTACCTAATACTAGATTTAGTGTACGCGCGTTGCGCGTGTTTTTCATCTCGATGAGTAATTTTTTGTAAGAAACTATAGTTTTTAAAATTATATTTAAATTATAAAATAAAGTGAAAACATCTAAAAATGATGAATATTGATCATATATAGTTAACTCAATAAAAAAATATTCACCCTAAATGGTATTGAATCTATTGAGTGTGTATAC
>NW_017686856.1:5346-6217 GCF_001879085.1 Nicotiana attenuata | reverse complement strand
ATAACAAGAATGTAGCGCCCCCGACAAAAGGGACGTCAGTATATTTGGATTGTACTGGTATGCATGAACAAACTTTACCCCAAGTAAAATCAATCAATACACAGACAATAAACAGTAATAGAATCAACAATCAAATGCACATGAAAGGAACAACCAAAGCCAACAAGTTTCACAATCTCTCCTTTTTCCCTTTCAACATCATTTCATACTCAAGAGTTTCATACATTTTCATTTCAATAGTCAATATGATCATTTTTCCACCCTTATTACCTCGGCCACCTTATTACCTCGGCCACCTTTATCAGCACAACCCACACCTTATTACTTCGTGTTGCGGCGCGCAACCCGACCCCGCCTGACAATCACATTTTGTAATCACAACCACAAACAATACATCACAAGAATCATCATTTCAAGGAAACACAAGTTCATATCAACCATTCATACATTTGGGCCCAAGGCACCATAACTGTCACCAAGTAGTAATTCATGTACAAGGTGTTGTCGTAATCCTTCAACTCATTTACGTCATTTCACAATACCCTCTTTCATTACTTATCACACAGGGTTTTTAGCCATTATACACATTCCCACATTTGGACACATTAACATTCTTTCCTTCGTTAACACATACTTCCATGACGGCATCCTCAAGCATTTACAAACTTTGCACATAATAAGGTAGGTACATCAAATCACTTTTCACAATCACATATAACACGGTGGTGTGGAAATCAACTAAGACAATCAATACACATATTTTCATACAAGGTACACATACCGTATGCTCATCACAACGAGGGGATTCTACAACAGTTAAAGTTAGCCATACATACCTCAAAGAGCTTTTCCTTAAGTTTATAAAAATCAA
>NW_017686856.1:0-1066 GCF_001879085.1 Nicotiana attenuata | reverse complement strand
CCCCCGCCCCTCGGAACCCCCCTACCCCCCTCGTCTCACTAGCCATTAGAGACCATTCAACACCACCGTCCTCCGCCGCAAACCGCCGGCCGGAAATCGCCTCCGCCGGCGGCAGGTCTCCGATGGACCTCAAATTAACACCACGTGACCGCCTTCCCTTCCTCTTTCCAAATCCATGCCTCGTTTCCTTTAAATCTCACCCAAATTGTTCGAATAATCGAAACCCTAGCAGCCGCCTCCGTCGTGGCCGGCGGCGCCGGCGTGCAAACCCGACCCCATGAACACCATAGACTCGCCTCCACTCCTTCATCCCTAATCTCCAACTGGTTTTTCTCGAATCTCCTTGTATATGCTCGAATTTGAAATCTTAGGACGGGCAGAACCCTAAAATTCGATTGGGTTCGAGTTTGGCCGATTTCTTGCATCCAGTATTGGATTTGAGTTCTGAAATAATGTTTTCATTTGTTTTTGAAAATAACAAACGATTATGTTATTCCGGGGCTCGAATCAAGTTTCCAGTGTCCGGTCTAGGCTCCTCAGGTAATGTTCTCTTGGTTTTTCTTTCTATTGTTTCCTTTTTATCTCTTCTCGATTAGTCAATTTAGGATTTGGTTGTCTTTTTGAATTCAATACAGGCATTCTTCTGTTATCTGATTATTTTCTCTTTAATACATAATAATAATTAGCTTACATGTTTTCCAAGTCCTGTTTAGATTTCCTCATGTACGGTATTCTGAAATTTGCTTGCCTGAGTATGCGTTTGATTTTGTTTTGTTAATTGATTCTGTTTAAGGTATTGTTTGATCCTTATTTTTGTTAGTTATGTGATTCGTTAGTTTTTGGTTAGTTTAATTCAGTCCGGTCGTGGGTTTAACTTAGTAAATGTCACTGGTTAATTCATTTAGTCATTTAGGCTTAAATTGGTAATGTTTGGTTATAACTGAAATTGAGTAGTTAGCTTAACTATAGTCAGATTCTAAATGGGTAAATGGGGAAATGGTCTGGTTTCAGCTCAGTAATTCCAAGAGGGTTTCAAAGGGTAGTTTAGGCTGTAGTAAAAAGGGGT
>NW_017686855.1:5274-6217 GCF_001879085.1 Nicotiana attenuata | reverse complement strand
CTTATTACTTAATTGTGTGTGTGATTACTACAGGTACCCAATGGCTTTAAACGCGAACGACCCTCTTGGAAATGCCTTGCGGGGGAGGAGGTAGATGAAATTGGAGAGGATGAGGTGCCTCTTGTACCTCTCGGACTAAGACGAGGCCGCCAGGACTAATGACAATGTTCCAGACCCTCCTCCGCCACCTCCAAGAGCGGTTCCTCTGGTGCTACCAAATCAAGGATCCGACTACGTTTATTTGCAATTATCAAGCTGTCCAAATTTAAATCAATACAATAACAATAATATAGCAAGAAGCCGAAGCCAAAGAGACAATATGTAGTTATGAAAATTAAAAAATAAGAGAGTACAAGACTAACATGAATACTACTAATATGGACAAGGAAAACTCACGACTACGGACTGCCCACTAAACTTCACCCTATCCACCTCCAATACCTTAAAAAAAATGAAATGCATGAATAGTTTAACTACTTTCATGAGCAGAGGTAGCACGGTAACCAAAAAAGCTTCTTCTCGTTGTCCAAAAAGAAGAGTTTGATTTTCTATTGGACCAAAGAAATGAACCCCTCCATTGACTTTTTAGCATTAGGCTAAAGTTTAAAAAACTATGTGAAGTAAGAGCAGCTTATAGCAGCATCAGCATTGAATAATGAATTCTCCTTTTCAAGTTAAAAGTGCAATAAATAAGGAAAGAAGAATGAAGAGCCAATAATTAAACAAGCTTTTTATTTGTTCTTTTAACATTTGAGGTAAGAACTGTAAATTTAAACCTGGGAAGTAAGCACATATAAAAGGAAAGCTGACAAGTACAATTCAATGCACACTTTTTAATTTCTTTTGCTATAGTACTAGCTGATGAGTGGCAGTGAAATAGCATGTACAGACAAAGTCAGGTAATAGGATATACTCGTAGGTATTATTTTAGTACGTATTAGTA
>NW_017686855.1:0-2188 GCF_001879085.1 Nicotiana attenuata | reverse complement strand
CCCCTTTTAGTCTTCTTTTCGTAAAAATTTTTCTTGCGTGTTCCCCTTATTTATTTTTCATTAATTATATCTAAAATAATGGTGTAAACGCTTTCCTTAACAACAACAGAACATTAGAAAAAAAAAAAAGAAACTGAATAAGCTACCACTTATGGGTCTATTTTTCTAAACTAGTATTAGTGTGACCTTTTAATCAATTTATTATGATGTTTAGTCTAAATTAGATGTCTTTTATGTTTGTTAAATAATACTCTTTGTACCTTTTGATTGTGACTGTTTACTTCCTTAATCTTAAAATCAGTTGTCAAAATAAATTGTCCCGTTATTTGTACTTTGAAAATATAAAAAATGAACCTTCCACTGTAAGGAATTGTTGCACATTTTCTTTTGAAAAATGAAGATAAAAAAATCCAAAAATACCCAATTGTAATGTATAAAAATGAATAATATCTATCTAGTTGCCCTGAATAAACATTACCATAGATGACATTAACATGGACCAATTAGTTTGTGCCACAATAATATTATTTTAATTTAATTTCACTTCATTGTTTCCTCTTATTAACCAACCAACTTATCGGCATACATTATATATATGGTTTAAATTTTAGATAAATTTAAATCTCGAGTTTCTATGGCTTAAATCGAGAACTGGGTCGCGTGGAGCTTAGACACGTCTACCGGGAAGCTAGTGTTGTAGCAGATACCTTGGCAACGCATGTCATGCACCTCACTTCCTCATATGGACGATATCCATTGTCACGACCCAATTTCTCTTATAGGCCGTGATGGCGCCTAACGTTACTGCTAGTAGTAGAATATACAAAAATAATACATTACTGTCTGAAATGAATTAGACAGGGAGTAAATGCAAAAGAAAGACTTCGGGTGCTGCAGAACAGGCTCGGTAGGCAGCTCACCGCGAAGTCTCGTAGTATTAGGAGTGCGTGCCGGGATGATAACCAGATGCACCTGCCTCAGATCATGCACGATTAGTGCAGAAGTGTAGCGTGTGCACATAAACAACATGTACCCAGTAAGTATCTAGTCTAACCTCGAAGAAGTAGTGACGAGGGGTCGACTTCGACACTTACTATGGGCTAACAATAAAATACCGAAATTCAAAATAAGCAATAAATGATAATGAAAACTCAATAACAAGCAATGCATAAACAAGTCTTTCGCTTATAGTAAATCTCAAATCAATTCCCATCATTTAACAATTTTACCTCTCAAGCCCATAGAATGATAGCAAGTATAAATGGGGCTCCAAGTATAAATGGGGCTCCGAGGTCGTACGGCCCCATCCAAAATACATTTACATAAACTATGTGCACTGTCGAGGGTCGAACGACACGAACCATAGATGCATCTATTAACCTGTTGAGACGAACGACCCGCTCCCATGAGAGTAGTGGAATATACCTCGCTCGCCGAAATACTTGCGACGCGAGTGAACATTGATTTCTCAAAGTTATTATATAATTCTTTAATTCTTTCCGAAAATGAGAAGTCTAAACTGGAAATCCTCAATCACAGCTCTATTCAAGACACTTTATAAGCATAATCAAATAACGATGTCAACAAAGTATGATGTAAACCTAAGACTACCGGGACATCACATGGAATATAGTAACGCACGGACTCTCGTTACCTAGTACATACGTAGCTCCCCACACAAGTAATTCACAACAAAACACACCTAAGAGGATGAGTTCCCTCTTACAAGGTTAGGCAAGAGACTTACCACGTTCTCAAGTCCACTTCCGGTCCTTAAATATGCTTTAAACACTCAACTCGGTGCCAAACAACTCGAAACTAGTCAAATGTTATATAAAATAATCAATACATGTTCAAAATTTCATATTCTAACTATTAAATTGATTACCCAACCCCAATTGAAAGATTCCGAAAATGCACCCCCAGGCCCATGTATCCGGATTTTGAAATTTTTCGAAGAAAATTGTTACCCATAACCTCACAAACTCAATTATATAATTTTTCTGAAAAAAAAAACGAGTAGGTTATAGGTTGGCGATTTGGAGTTAAAATGAAAAAAAAGGTAAGGGTAATATAGAATTTTGGAGTAAACCCTCAGGGGTAGCTCAACTGGTAAAGGCATGAGGACAAAGTCCTTCAGGTCGCCAGTTCGAGCCCCGCAGGGTCACTGGAGGCATTACAAACCGGC
>NW_017686854.1:5454-6218 GCF_001879085.1 Nicotiana attenuata | reverse complement strand
CAGTTAAGCAAATGAAATGCGTAATCAGAAAGTAGCAAGTCCGCACCATAAGTCAGCCCCTCGGGCACATCACTCCATTAACAAATAACACCAGGGTATCTGGTAACCAATGCAAGAAATGGCATGGATGCCAATGATATGAGAGTGCTGAATGTCATGCCACATAGTACAAACAGGAACCAATGCATGAATGCAATGCAATGCACATGACCGGTACACTCAGGTACCCACTGCGGCGTGCAGTCCGAGCCAACCATGTATTTAACGTCGACGGCGCTCACTGGGGGTGTGTACAAACTCCGGAGGGGCTCCTACAGCCCAAGCGCAATATCAAGCCATCTCGTGGCGTCAATCACATTCCTGGTCAGTCATTGTTACCTGACCGGTCAGTCATTGTTACCTGACCAATTTACATCATACAGTGTCATTGTTACCACTGTTTCAAGTCACATCATACAGTGTCATTGTTACCACTGTTTCAAGTCACTGCTGCGGCGCGCAGCCCGATCCCAACTCAGTCCAGAAATGCACATAAGCCACTTGGGCAATATTAAAATAATGGTTCTTAGGTCAAAAACGTCAATAAAAATATTGTTTAAGTTTTCAAATCTTGGAAAAATGACTGAGTTTGCAAAATCGTATCAAAACCCTGGACCGAGATCAAATGATATGCAAAGTAATGCAAAAACAGTGATACCAATCCCCGAAGGATTCAAATAATCGGCACGAAGCCCAACACATGGCAATCAGCCCAAATCATGATA
>NW_017686854.1:0-680 GCF_001879085.1 Nicotiana attenuata | reverse complement strand
TCTATTCAAACTGCAAATTACCTGACTTAACGAACAAACCACTCGTGCCTTATTAGCACTCTGACACCGCAGGGTATGATCAAATTCCAATACAAACAACATCTTCCTTCTCTATACACTGAGCATTTCTTTATCAACAATAGCTCAAGACATCCTATTATTTTCACACATCTACGAAGCACCATATAAGCTTTGTCAAAATTTTGCTTCACTCGTGCCATCCTCGGCTCAATTTTCTGCAACCCGAACTGATCCGCCAGCATACCTCGAAACGGAACCAACGTAGCACATAACCGTGCAATCAGCTAATCACAGCAACCTCCCCAACTTGGCTCGAAGCCATGTATCAAGACACACTCAACAACTCCTAACACTTTTACTCTAATGATGTCACAATACCATAGTGAGATTAAACTCAAATCACTTACAAGTCTATGAAAACACAGATCATCTAGTACTGAAATCCCCTGCAAACCTCGCATTCATCCCCACATTTGGAGTTTTAGGAAAAATTTCACTTTTTTCTTTCTCTATCATGTGATTTTATTATATCATTGATGATTGAACCGTTCTATTCTTGTTCTCTCACAGATGGAGAGAACACGCACAACATCTGCAGCCGGATAGGAGCGAGAGCCCCTTGTAGCAGCTACTACCAGGGCAAAGGCCGAGGCCGAGGT
>NW_017686853.1:3554-6218 GCF_001879085.1 Nicotiana attenuata | reverse complement strand
ACGTGGAACATGTGAGTTCAGGAGCGACTGTTGGGTCATTGAGAGAGAGATTTCCAAACCGCAAGTTTTCAAATTCAAAACGCGAGCTGATGGACCTTTTAAGGACTGCAAAAGATTGGTGATAATGCTTATCGCTTGGAGCTTCCCAATGACTTTCTGAAGTATCACCTACTATTCCGATGACTCGAGGGCGAGTCCTTTTCAACTAGGGGAGAATGATGAACATATGGAGGCCATATTTTCTACAACAATGGAGGCTTATTGGGCTCATGAAGGTTCCAATGAATTTGGAGAATTAGGCCACGAATTTAAAATGCTTACACTAATTAGCCTTAATCCAATGAGGCCCAAGAATTTCAAGAAATTGAAGAAGTCCAAGAATCCATTCAACATTAAGATTTCTTTTCCTTGAAGATTACAATAGTAGGATTACATATATTTATAGTTCTAGTCAAACTAGGATTGTTAGTTGGTAGTCCATTCCAACTAGAATTCTTTTTCTTATTTTAGTTAGGATAGGTTTGCTTTGCCTTATTTTTATTCTAGTTTAATTAGGATTAGTTTTCCTTAACCTTATCAATTTTATTTCATTGTAAGGCCTATTTAAAGGGCTTAATATGCTGAAAATAAACATTGGTGGTTAGTTTTTCTAAGTTCTTGCTTAAAAAACGTGATTTACTTTTTATTTCATTGTTCTTCCTTTATAACGCTTCTTGCAATCTCGCGGGATTGAAGAACGCTTTCGCTAGTTTTGTTAATTGAAAGTAAATCAATTAACTACCCTTCCAGACACTAACTTTTTCTTGAGAATTGAGGTGTCCAGCCGAGCTTGCGTGCACCTTGACTAGTTTCACAGCGTACCTGCTACCTCCCACCAGCCACAGGTATCGGGCAACTTTGTCCATGAACGACACTTAAACACATGAGAAGAAATCACCTAGTGTTTTACATCTGCTAGGATTTGAACCTGAGACCTCATGGTTCTCAACCTACGTCATTGACCACTAGGCCACACCTTTGGGTGCTACTCTTCCAGACAGTATATTAACTGACCACTAGGCCACACCCTTGGGTGCTACCCTTCCGGACAATAACTTATTCCATTGTCTAAGATGATCTTTCAAAATTTACTAAAGCAGCGCCCAAGAGCATTAACACACTGTACCAAGGTACTAGCACTAGTAGTTAAAAGTAAATGTATACCATTACTATTTAAATATTCATGGAGAAAGTCACCTTTAGCTCCAGCTTTGCAGAGTCTGGAAGAATGACAGGTCTGAATGAGAGCGAGTGTGGGCAGATTGGTGTGAAGAGCATGCAAGGAACATTTGGGTGCACCTGCATGACATAAATTTACTTGTGATATACTATTCTAACATCCACTTGGTAAAGGCGAATCAATCAACAATTATCGACCAGAAGGAGCACAGCTAAAGTTTCAGCATCAATTAAATGAACAATAACAAACAACACAACTTTCAAAAGTTAAAAATATAGATCAACAACTGTGTATAAAGATCAAATAACAAAACCATCTTATTGCAAGATGTAACTTCAAGATTGCAACTAAGTAGAACAAAAGAAATCAGAAAGAAATCTTCACACAACTAGCTAAAACTACTTCGCAGTACACTGAAACTAATTTGTTTAATATGGAGTTCCGTCAATTTGCTTTTGATGCAAAAAATTGGTTCATACTTGCTGATAACCTGATTGACTGCTGCAAGTTATTGCTTTGTTGCACACATCTACACTTAGAGTGACATTTTATGAAGCAATTTTACGATCTCCACTATTCACAGTCATACAATAAATAGGAAATGGAAACAAGATTATGCATTTATTACTTTCAGTAAATAACAAATAGGAAGTGGAAAAAATAAATCAATTGATCAGCATCAGATTATGTAACACAGCTAAGGATCATAAACATAATCACCACTGAATACAGAACCATGCAAAGAAGTCTTGCTATCAGTTTTGTTTAATTCTAAATATTAGGCTTTCAACCTTTAAAGAAAAACCCCGATAGTAGGTTTTCAATCAGGAGTCCAAATTTGACTAGCTTAGCAGTTTTCCCCAATATCTTCGAAAGTATCCTTTCCATCTATTCAATTCAAGTGTCTGTTGCATCACTCCATTTCCACATCAATAATAACGATATGACAGGAGGAATCAACTAGCTTCTACCAATAACTCGTAAAATATGTCAGGAAACATCTATATCTTTACTATTAAGTGCACAATGCAGTCTACTTTCTTTTCCTGTCTCTTCTTCTCCTGTTTCTTAATGAGAGGGGAGGGGGTAGTCAGCCACTTCTCTGTGGCTCTTTTTTTAGCTTTTCACCAATGCCACAACAAACTGTTAAAGCTATAAACCTCACCATCTTGCACTAGTTCTGTAATTCAGCTTTAACTTATTACTACCTCGGTTTCAATTTATGTGACACACTTTCCTTATTAGTCCGTTTCAAAAAGAATGGCACGTTTCTATATTTGGAAATAATTTAACTTTAAACTTTTCAATTTACCCAGTTTAGCCTTAATGAGAACCTTTTATAGCGACACAAATGTTATGGCCCCACAAAGCTTTTACCCTTTAAGCTTTTAAGACCACTATTTTAAAAGTCTTCTTTTTCTTTTTCTCTTTTTTTTTTTTTTAGT
>NW_017686853.1:0-776 GCF_001879085.1 Nicotiana attenuata | reverse complement strand
AAACACAGATCTAGGACAGATCTAGAGAAATCAGAAGAACCTCGAAAGGTTAGGGTTTCAGAAGAAACCTAGAAGTGAGAAAGGCCTGGAAAACTCGTGGATCTAAGCCGGAGAAGTTAGACTCAGGCTCGAACGTCAATGATATGCCGGAGTAAAGCCGGAGACGACCATGGATCCCTGAATCGAAGGAGATCTGGGTAGAGATCTTCAAGGTCAGGCCTTGAATCTTCAGAAAACCGGTGTATAAGAGCACCAGGGGGGTGGGTGTGAGATCCCCATAGATTTGGTGGCCATAGTAGGCAGTTGCGACTTAAGAGGGTTTGTTTTATTATAGGATACTACCGCACCATCAGCAGTAAGCAATGTGCCTTTCCAAGTGAATTCAACAGTATCATCAGCTTCATTCTTACTTAGGTCTTTGTTTTCCATAGCTTCAGGAATTTGTTTGAAAAGTTTCCCAGCAGAGTTTATGCTGTTTGATCTTGTAGGTAGTGTCCCATTTTTTTGATCAGATGCAGACACACCTTCACAAGTAGAAGTTTTATTTTCTTCTGAGTTAACTGGCATGCCTGCCTCCTGTGTTCCTCTACTACCACAAAATGAGTTCACTCTGGAGGTCACATCCTTATTAGCATTCGGCACAAAGTGTGATGTGCAGCGAGTCATGTATTGTCTCCATCTAGAGACCATAGCTGATGTCCTCCAAACTCCTTCCTTACTGTGAGAAATATGGGTCTTTTGTATACGTCAGAGACCAGTGCTGCAAACTTCTCAAC
>NW_017686852.1:2089-6218 GCF_001879085.1 Nicotiana attenuata | reverse complement strand
ATATATATATATATAAAATGTCCATAATAAAATAAAAGTAGCTACCAAAGTGATGTAGGGAAGAGACTTCCATTGCTTCTATTTGGCAAATAGTATTGTATTGTCAAAAAGATGTTTTAATCATACTCCATATCATGATCAACATCATCTGCCCAAAATAGTATTTTACATTTATAAGTAAAACAAAATTTATGAGTAGACGATAAATTTCCAACGGTCAACGTAAAACGTCTCATAGCGTGATATACATAATAATGGCATGGACGCGTTACTTCAAACAACCACACAAATGAAAATAATAATAAAATAAAATCTTCCAGCTATTACTGAGACAGCACATTAGTTACGATTGAAGTCTTATAACATTCACGAAACCAGCCGTAGACTCGTAGTGGATACGAAATAACACAATTGATTAATAAAAATAAGCAAAACAACAAAAGGTGTAGTGGATTATAGTTTTTGCTTATCACACAAGCAACTTGTGTATTGGTCAAAATCTGATTGTTGTGGTCGACCTAACTGGGACCCCGCCTAAGCGACGGGATAGTACGTCACGACTTGCTCCAAACCAAGTACCTACAATACACATTAAGTTGAAGAATAATACTCAGGTAACGACGAAAACGGTCGTAGTATGAAGGCGCATCGACTCAAGAATATAGCAAGGACTCCAAGACTATATATAAGGGTGGAATCTTCCAAGAAAAGGGGTTTTTTTTTCTCTCTTTCCTCTCCTTTGTAATTTTCTTTCAAGGAAGAAGGCAAATTGATGATCCTCCATGTATCATGTAAACTGATTATCTTCACCGGTTAATGAGGGAAGAAATGAAAAACATCAATAAGATTGATTGCCCCTATTTTACCTTACTCATCATTTTCTGATTCGTTTATAGATCTGGAGTTTATTATGTTTGACTAAGATTTACCTCTTCATCCTTATTAATTTATTTAATCAAAAAGATTTTGATATCTTTTGGTCAAACAACTTGAAAGATCAACTGAAACAGATGTAAGGCCACGTTCTTTATATATTGCCAATACGCAATGTCATGGTAAGTGAAGTTATATTACTGGTCGTTGCATTTCTTTCAGTTTATAGTTATGTAGTTTAATACCTAAGATTAGTACCAAAATTTAGTCCTATGTTGGGTTGGACACACGGTTAGGCTTAGGACTCAGTTAGCCAAGATAGGATGAATATAGGATTCAGTTGGCTAAGATTTACCTCTTCATCCTTATCAATTAATTTAACCAAAAAAATTTGGATATCTTTTGGTCAAACAATTTGGCACCGTCTGTGGGAATTTCTTAGTCAAAATTCCTAGTCTCCTCCAGATCGAAACCCATAATCATCCACCGAAGAAAGTGGTAAGTAAACCTCATGTGCTAATCCAAAGCATGATGCTGGATAGAAGCAGAATCTTTTATGCTTCAATCAGGCCTATATTCGCATTTGAATGATACCAATCGAGATGGCTTTTTCAGGGACTGGCTGGTTCATTTTATTTACGATTTAAAAGATGCTAAAAAAACTTTCTTTCATTAGACCAGTCAATAAAGGAATGGCAGAGTAGTTGATCCCGATCCTTGCCGGTAAAGAAGCTTCTTTAAGACACTGAGTTGCGTCAGGAAGAGTAGAGTAAGAAGAAGAGCTAAAAGCTTGAGTTGAATGAAATTCTTAATGATAGTTGGTTGTATTCGCCAATTTTCACAATAATAGCTTGGGCCACGGCGGGATTAACCGCATTTTATATGTTTCGAATCTATTTACTTACTTTTGAAGGGCATTTAAACGTTCATTTTCAAAATTATAGTGGGAAACAAAAAACCCCCTTCTATTCAATATCTCTATGGGGTAAAAAGTTGGGCAGCAGTGTTCTCACTTCCAGGAATACCTACATATGGGAGGAGAGCGGCAGAAAGAGGTGCTTGTTCCCCTCTCTACAGTGCAGGTTCTAAGACTAGGCGAAGATCGGAGACTAAACACGAATCATCAATTCCTTTGACCATTCGTTTTGAGCCTCCAATTCTTTTCGAAATGCTAACGAAGTTCAATGACGCCGACGAAGGGAACCAGCGGAAAGGCTCTCAAAGGCAGGCGCTCTGCTCGCAGAGCGGTATACCGAAAAAAAGAAGCGACTTACAACCAATGTCCACGCAAAGCTTGCAAAAGAAGACGATGTTGTTTAACCAAAATATAGGATTTCGGTCAAAGCTTTGTTTTAGAAGAATTCGGGTTACTGATAATGAAATATATAATGAATAAAAGGAATTGACTTTGATAAGAAGAAAGCAAAATAAATCTGTATATTGCAATAGTATATTCGTGTCCTTACAAATGTTCAATCTTCTCCCTTTTATAGCTACCTCGAAGTAATAGAGTCTTTATGACAATTAATGGCATTAATGTAACGTTATAATTGTAAATCATAACTGATTCTCTACAAATTCCATAACGCTTTCCGTAATTAATGCCTATTAATCACCAATAATACGTATCTGTACCTCTTTTACTACAAAAGTTCATTCTTCTGATATAACTGCTGAATATCAATAGGTACGAGCTTTTATCCTTCCTCCGCCCGTGCCTGTTGAAGCTCGTGCCTTTTTTCTTTGCCAATCAGTCACTCTTCTACTAGTCCACGTGTCATGATATATCACCTCATATTTAATTCCATACACGAACTCAATTTTTTCCAATACAGATAGTCCCCCCACTTGCCATTTATTCTTCAATAGAATAGTTGGGAATTGGATCTCATTAAAGCGGGAATATTTGCCGCCATTATTTCTTCTCTGGAACTGACGCTTCATATGTCACTTCCGTTTAATGTTCACGACACGTGGCACCTCCCGATTGGTTCTGCAACTTTTCAGCGCTTTTTAGGCTTTTTTACGGCTTCATTAATTACGAAATGACAGCTTTCATCCTGACGTTTCTATTATTGCATCTTTTCCTTTGACGGTTGCTTCTGAGTATAAATATAAGCTTTCATCTCTTCTTTTTCACAAAAGGTTCAGAATATTCAACTTTAGTCTTCTTCTTCCTCGTATTATTATGTCTTCTTCAAACCCTAACCCTCGTAGAGTTCCTATCATTGATAACCTTCCTCTTGCTCCTATTAGAAGTAGGAGAGGAGGAAGACTTCGTAGTTTAGGTTCTTCATCTTCTCGGGGTCCTTCTCTTCCTTCTACGAGTTCAACTCCACCTTCTAGAACTAGAGGTTTCCTTTCTCAAAGGTCTTCATCTAGAAATAAAGAGCTCAATGAACCTCTTCGTGAACCTTTGGTAGACGAAATTGTTCCTGCTGAACTATCTTTTTACAATGATAGAGAGTCCATCAGAAACCAAGTTTCTTCTATGTCTTCATTAGATCGTGCTGATATTTACCCAACTCAGATCACTAAAGGTTTGATTTTCGTGGTTCGTAGGGATTGCCATTGGAGTCATGATTTTCCCATTATAATCCCCAATGCAAACCAAAGAATCACTTCTTATTTGATTGAGTTTTCTTTCGTATATACACACCCTTTTACTTTGAATTTCAAACCTCCTGTTGACCCGGTTATCCTCGAATTCTGTCATTTTTTCGATGTTTTCTTAGGACAAATTGGCCCTATCGTGTGGAGGGCCGTTGGTTGTTTGAGGCATTTGGCCAACATGGCTGGCTTGCCTTTTACTTTCTTCCATTTAACCCATCTTATTTCTTCCCAAACCTTTTTACGTTCATAGAATTTTTAGCTTAGTGGTGAGAAGTAAAAGAGTTTTGGTCAGCCCAGAGGACGATAAAGACCGTGGTTGGTATGCCAGGTTTGTTGCTGCCCCCACTGTTGGTTTAGTGGGTGAAGAGAATGTTCCATTTCCTGAGAAATGGAACTCTGCACGTAAGTTTTCTTTTCATAACTTTTCTATGCCTCTCTTTTTATTTTTGATGATTGTCATTTAACTTCTTCTTCTTTTTCAGCAACCATGGGAATTGTTGATGAAATTCCCAATTTCCGTGGTTGGGTAGAAAAGTTGTTAAGTGTTGCTCCGATGGAAGGTAGATCTTGGAAAAACCTTTCTCATCTGTTTGGTTGGAAAGTGAAAACTCACGGTAAGTGCTTTTTCCTTTATATCCTTCGT
>NW_017686852.1:0-1312 GCF_001879085.1 Nicotiana attenuata | reverse complement strand
TATGAAGGTCTTCAAATTGACATGGAAGTGTTAGAAGAGAGTAAGTGTACCTTGGAGCAGCAACTGAAGGTTTTAACTTCAGAGTTGGCAATCGAGAAGGCTTCATCAAATCAAGCTGATAAGGACAAGAATCTCCTCGAAACATCTTTCTCTGAGCAGCTTTCTAAAGCCAGTGAAGAAATCAGAGAGCTGAAGGCTTTGCTAAGCAAGAAGGAAGCTTATGCTGGTGAACTTGTGCAAACACTTTCTCAGACCCAAGAAGATCTTCGCGAGTCTTCTTACAAGCTCAGTTTTTTAGAGAGTTCACTCGCTCCTCTGCAAGCTTCTTATGATTCTGCCCTGGCTGAAAATGAAAAGCTTAAAAACGAGATTGATCAGTGGGAACAACATTACGAGATTCTTGAGGACAAGACTGCAATGGAAGTGAGTTGGGAAATTTTGAACACACGCCACGATACCCTAGTGGAAGTTGGCCAAGAGGGCTTTAGTTTGGATGCTCAGTTAGCCAAAATAAAAGAGACTATTGAAAAAACTCAGCAAAACCAAGACTTCCCTTCTCCCATGGCTGATATTCCCGAGCACACTGAAGATGATATGGGTACGGTGAATGCTCCAACTCCTTCAAGCCATCTTGAACCTTCTGCTGCTAATGACCCTATTTCAGATCCTTCTTCAGCCCCTCAGTGAAAAGTTTATGACATGTTACTTTCCTTTTTTTTTTGTGGAATTTGGTTGTAACCCCCGGTCCTATTCAGGGGTTTAGTTTTTTGGAAATGATAAGTCCCCAGACCTTTTTGGGGCACTTTTGTATAAATGACAAATAGTTTATGACTAAGTTTTGTACTTAGTCTGTACTTTTTAATATTAAGAAGTTTTCTGTTTTAACTTAGTTATTTTGAGCTTCTGTTTTGCTCGTCTTTGCCTTTATACTTTAAGGACTTGTAATTAATTCGTGGGTTTATGTTTTACCCATTTTTTGCATTTTTTGTCTTATAAAATACTTTATTAACTTCATGGATATTCGAATCACACATGAATTTTATAAAAGAGGGCCCTTTTATTCTTGACACTTAATGAAGAGGACGTCTCAACTTCATAATGGTGTAAATGTACGACAAAAGAAATAGGATCACACATGTTTCTTGAAATAACTTTGATAAAGTTTTTCATTTGAACTTTGTCAAGTTTAAATAACACCTTACATGTGTTCAAATAACTTCTATAACTTTTCTCGTAAATGTTTTCTTTTACAACAAATTTCAAAAGAGAAAATAAAACTCAAGGTTTTCCTTTAAAACCTGTTTATACATTG
>NW_017686851.1:5299-6218 GCF_001879085.1 Nicotiana attenuata | reverse complement strand
AGAAATGGGCTGAGTGCCCGGAGCCAAATCTATGCAAAAATCAATATCCCTGTCGGGTGGCATACCCGGCAGGTCTGAAGGGAATACCTCAGGAAACTCACGAACAACAGGCACAGACTCAATAGGAGGAACCTCAGCTCTGAGTAATACGTCTCGGCTTTCGATTGCATATCAAATTATTGACGACACTTAATGTAGTAATAGTATATTATAACAACAGCTGGAATGATTGGCATCAGTTGTGGCCACAACCTTTTAATATAAATACATTTCGCAATCACACCGCCATTTTCAAGCAATTGTATGATATTTATTCATACGTCTATATGATATGCATATTATAGCACCTTCATTCATGAAACAAATCCAACTTGGAATGGATTTTGGTCATGTTCATCGGTTGGTTCACCCATTATAAACCAATGTATTAATACATTTGTTCATGAACGGTCATGTTTATACAAAACATGTAAACGCACTTTTCATGAAAAGTCACAGCCTTCCAGGTGACACCCTTTCATAGAAGAGCTAAAAATTATAAATGTTCAAGAAAGAACAAATCATTTCTGGAACGACACTTAAACAACTTTCGAAGTTGTAGTGTCATCACTAGTCATCACTAAGACTGAACAATTAATGAATTCACCGACTACCATATCAATATCCCTAAGGATTCCTGGGGTTCGAAGAATTATATCATCTAATTCTTCTAGATAATATACATCTCGTCTAACATTAGCTTTTGTTATGCATAAACTAAATGCTCCCACATTTCACATGTTTCATGTGCCTTTCTATCAACATATAATCCGTGTATAAATAAACAATGACTACATAATTTAGAGTATTCTTAATGTAAATACACTAGTTTGAAACCATTTGACAACATTTTCTAGTCAAATTTCACATGTCATTGTTT
>NW_017686851.1:0-1109 GCF_001879085.1 Nicotiana attenuata | reverse complement strand
TCGAGAAGCACCCAAAGGGGAAGGTGATGGAGTTAGATTACAATTGATTTTGGAAATGCTACAAGCTCAGTAGGTGGCAATAGCACAACTACAGACTCAAAATCACGCCCATAACACGACCGAACCCGAGTGGGTTAGAGAAGACGCTCGGAGAGATGAATGGATTGTCGCAGAACCGGATGAGTTCGGACCTGGAGAAACTTCCGAGATATTGAAAATGCTTGAAGCGCTAACAAAGCGGGTGGAGTCTGGTGTGAAGAAGATAGAGACAAATGACAATAAGGTGGAAACTTACAGTTCGAGGGGTCGATCAGATCCCGGGAGCGCCTCCAATACTGATAGGGCCGAATTTCGAAAAGTTCATTCAGAAACCTCCCCCCGAATGCGGCATCGAAGCCAATTCTGAAGAGATTTTGAATGTCTGTATTCCTAAATATAACGGGACCCCAGATCCAAACAAACATGTAACCTCCTACACGTGCGTAATAAAACGCAACGACCTAAAAGACGAGGAGATCAAGTCAATGTTGTTGAAGAAATTTGGGGAAACCTTATCCAAATGGGCGATGATATGGTACCATAACTTACCTTCAAATTCTATTGATTCATTTGCTATGCTTGTAGATAAGGGTGTGCATTCGAATCGGTTTATCGATAAATCGAATCGATTATTTGTTATCGAAATCGAAATCGAAAAAATCGAAACCTTATTGAAACGATAACGATAAACATACGTACAAATCGATAATCGATAAGTAATTATCGATAAGGGTCAAAATCGAATCGATAAATCGAATGCACACCCCTAGACTGTAGACACTTGTTAAATGAGTAATTACCTATTTGTGTAGATTAATATAACATACAGAATGTATATATATTCCGCTACTATTTTGAAAGCGGCTATACAATATTATTTTCCCTAATCTATACCCTTTCCTTTACCCTAAGTCCCTTACCCTATTATTTCCTCTACCACATTTAAGGAATGATCATATTTAAAGATCAAGGGAATGGAGTTCAAATTAATGGAAAACAGAATTAGCCGTGATGATGTATTTTGTTTTGTTTTATTTTTTTATACCGTTGGAGTGTTGGTGGCATACATT
>NW_017686850.1:5619-6218 GCF_001879085.1 Nicotiana attenuata | reverse complement strand
GAGGTGAGTCATTCATGGCGATGGTAGTAACCCCATATATAGTCGCCAGACTATCCCAATGATCAGGGGCAGAAGGAAAATAGGCGGAGAGACATACCACCACATCGAAAGGGTCAACGTTGTAGACAAAGACAAGTGGTGGGACAACAAGATCGAAAGTATCCTGAATTGGTGTGGGTACGAGCCTGGAAAGTGACTTGGTAAAAATATTCAGGGGATCACTAAGCCCATCAAACTGAAGAAGCATGGCACTACCTTTGGCTTAGGGTATGGTTACACTTGGGAAGAATTCCAGAACTGGTCGCCACCATGGCGCGGCCCCTACTATCCATTGGAATTTCCGATACCCAGCCTGGAACAGACCTTCCAACCGGCAGATACTATATATGGGTCAGAAGAAGATGAAGCGTTGGCGGCCATGAAGAATTTGTTCCTGGAGGATGATGATATGGACTGCTGTGTTCTTTTGGAGGAGGAAGGCCCTTCCGTACAAGCTGTAAGCAGGGGAGACCGCCTCAACAACTGGTCAATTAGGACCGTCAGAGCCCGGAGGGTTTCGGGGTAGCAAGGCTAAACAAAAGCAGCATGCATCGCATTTT
>NW_017686850.1:0-1188 GCF_001879085.1 Nicotiana attenuata | reverse complement strand
ATGGGCTGAAATATACGCCAAACTAGTCCAAAGGCGTCATCATTCGGAGGCATCATCCTCACTAGCCCGACGAATACCATGCCATGGCCCGAGGACCCCACTTTATATCCCGCACATCATTATTCAAAGGCATCATGGTTCGGAGGCACCATCATCATAGCCCGAGAACATCATTTCATAGCCCGCGAATCCTTTAATTCTGCGCTTCATGGCCCAGGACATCATGGTCCGAGGACGTCATCCTAACCGTCCGAGGATAGCATTCATGGTCCAACGGGAACTTGCATCATGTTTAAGTTTATGCACAATATACGCCCGTATTGCTTACTTGCAGGTACACCGCCTAGCATGACCGTCTCAGCAGGAGCGATCCCGCTCCAGTCCCCACCGCCGATCAAGTTTCAAATACCTCTTGCCCCCCTAAAACATCGTGCCCGTCTCTTTCGAATCGCCATCGGCATGTTCCGTCAATGGTTCCTGAACTACATACCGCCTGATTGTTGTAAAACCAGGGATATGTAGGCAGCTCAGAAACTAGAGCTCGGTCAAATTCTTTTCAAATCACCGCTTCCGGTCAAAATTGGCCATCATATCTTTACCCGACAACTCTTTTATCCTTCCCGGGTAAAGAGGGGCAGCTGTTGATACCCAATTTTTTCCTATGTATTTTTGTACCCAAAATACTTCCAAAATAGCATACGTGTGCATATGTAAGCACACCCATGAGTTTTGGTATTTTTTATGATTTTTAAACCAATTTATTGCCTGTTTTAATACCACAAAAATCCAAAATTATTCCCAAATTATCATTTTTGGTGAGTAACTTATTTCATTCTCATGTTTACACCAAAATATAAGTAAGGTAATTTTTTGCATATTTTTTACAAATTCATTTGGCATTTTTAAAGCTAAATTGCATATAATTGCAATCATAGCCTATCTTGTAATTTTTAGCATTTTATAATTATAAAATTAATCCCAACATTTTTAAATTAATATTTATACAATATTTATTTACCCAGTACTCTTAATTTACTTTTAAAATTGTGTTACTATTTTATAAAAAATTAAAAAGGAAAAATTGGCTATTTACGATTTAGCCCCAATGCATTTCAATTATAGCCAAATTGATAACCCAATTCAGCCCCAATTTGAGCCCAAATCACCCCAGCCCAATTACCCAATCAC
>NW_017686849.1:5186-6218 GCF_001879085.1 Nicotiana attenuata | reverse complement strand
AAGAAGAAGCGGTTATCAAGCCACTTATGGACTATAGTTGGTATGAGAAGAATCAACGAATGAAAAGGTGGCGAACTACGTAAAAGGCCTCGACCTTTCCTGTGGTATCTCATGGGCATCTGCCAAAAAAGTATTCTTTCCATTTCGACTTAAGCCAAGGGAGGGCCAGAAATCTACGCACTACTTTTTTGGAATTCTGGACTTTGAAGATAAAACTATATCTGTGTATGATTCCATGGGCAGTGTAACATATGATCGTGCGATTGAACATGTCAGAATTTATGCCCGGTTGATCCCACACTGTCTCAAATGCTTGAATTTTGGGGAACATAGTAAATATTATGCGCACAGTCCTGTGGAAAAATTTAATATTATGTGGATGAACTCCCCGGAACAAACTAACAGGTATGTGTTTCGCATATGTTTTACCATGCATCTTATGTTTATTATTTTTTGACCTTGTGTTAACTATTCTTTAATTTCTTTTTCATGTGTTTTTGGCAGTGTTGATTGTGGTATATTTGCTCTTAAGTTTATTGATTTGCGGTTGAAGAGAGAAGATGTCTTCAATTTCAATCAAAGTCAAACATTGGCATTCAGGAGAGAATTGGCTGCCAATCTTTGGGCTCATGGAAAGTGGAAAAAAGATAGCGGCTATGAAACTCCAGAAGAACGAGAAGGACATGATTATGGAGATTTTGAAGAGACTGTGTGTGAATTTTTTTTATTAGAGGATTAGTTGTACATAATTTGGATTTTGTGAATATACATTAATTATTTTTTAATTCACTTTTGTGTCATACAAATATGTTTGTGTCTTTTATCATGAATTTTAAGTACATTTTTTGTTTGAAAAAACTTAAGCATGACTTTTGCTTTTTAAGCTGAAGTTTTTGGAAATATGGTAAACAACTTCAGGACATTCGGCCGAAGTTTCTTGAAAAAGCTTTAAGACAAAAACTATTAAATCCAACACAAAAACTTCTGCTTATCAGGTGCTGAAGTTTTTGGAAATATACTAAAAAACTTCAG
>NW_017686849.1:0-581 GCF_001879085.1 Nicotiana attenuata | reverse complement strand
GACTCAAACCCTTAAGAAGGTAGTCACTCCATCTATCATCGGGAAGAGCCACCCGGTTCACACTATACTCTACCCTTGGAAAGAACCGTGGCATTAAGAAAACCAAGGGCTTATTGAAAACGCCAAAAACAAAATAAAAGGCTACGAGCCTATCTACTAAGCTAAAAATGAAAAAAAAAATTGCGAAAATAGAAAAATCGAATGGATATGTACAATAGGAGAGTAGAATATACAATGAGGGATGAATATATACCAAAAGTACTTTATATACAGACCAAAAGAGA
This sequence comes from Nicotiana attenuata, assembly GCF_001879085.1. NCBI lineage: Eukaryota > Viridiplantae > Streptophyta > Magnoliopsida > Solanales > Solanaceae > Nicotiana > Nicotiana attenuata. Next base: position 297 of record NW_017686849.1, on the reverse strand, counting down.
ATAAAAAGTGCGAGAAAAGTAGCTAGAGTGTGAAGTTATATACAGACCAACTAGAAAATCAAAGCAACAAAACATAAAATAAGAATCCAATATATACAGTCATCCAGATAATCCAAAAAGGTAGGGCACACCCCCACGAATAAGAGCTGGCATTGTCCCCAATGCCAAGTACTCAAATAAGCACAAAATAAGATCAAAGGATATAGAAAGGCGTCCTAAGCCTGATCCGTCTGCATGGGCTCCTCAGTCGGTCCCCTGGTCCTCTGTACTGGTGGGAACCTCAGACTGGTTCTCGGC
>NW_017686848.1:5327-6219 GCF_001879085.1 Nicotiana attenuata | reverse complement strand
GCCGGGTGTAAGCGGGGATGACCCGCAATTTGACTTTGTAAATATATAAGTTTTCTTTTCTATTGCCTGCCTTGTGCTTATTTTGTGTCACTGTTTTTCTTTTGTTCTTTAGAGTTTTTGTTGCGCTTCTTGTTGAACGTCGGCATTGGCGGCCCTAGTCGAATTTAGATCGACAACTTTAGTCGTGACAGAATCGACAGTCTTAGCCATAAAGGCGACTTCGACTGTCGTCGAGTCGTTTATTCACCTTAGTCGAATCTAGGTCGACTGTTGGCGATGATGGCCTTAGCCATAATATAATTGATGGCCTTGCTTTTTCAACTCGATGCGGGCAAGTCTTGGCCGTTATTTGGCGATAGCGGCATTTAGCCTTAGTCCCAGTTCGGACGAGGTCGAACTACCGGTCGTGATAGTAAAAAACGCAGCCTCGTAGTTCGACCGGGGCCGAACTTTACGTGGCCCGAATCTTAATTCGAGTTGGGAGAACTTACTTGGATGGCGAGGGTGCCTATCCTGCGCTTCGATTAGTTGGAGGTCGGGCTTTGCTTTCACGGATGAAGGCGTTTGGCCTGAATCTCGGTTCAACCGTGGTTGAACTTGCTAAAGTTGAGGACGAAGGCGTCCATCCTTATAGTTCGAGCGAGGTCGAGCTCGTTGGATTTAATGATGAAGGCACATAGCCTGAGTCTTGGTTCAATTGTAGTTGAATTTGCTAATGAAGGCGCGTAGCCTGTCTTGGTTCAACCGTAGTTGAACTTTTTGGCGAAGGCACATAGCCTGACTTGGTTCAACCGTAGTTGGACTTTTTAATGAGGGCGCATAGCCCGTCTTGGTTCAACCGTAGTTGAATTTGTTGGCGAAGGCGCATAGCCTGACTTGGTTCAACCGTAGT
>NW_017686848.1:0-617 GCF_001879085.1 Nicotiana attenuata | reverse complement strand
GTTTGGCCTGAGTCTCGGTTAAACTGTGGTTGAACTTGCTAAAGTTGAGTACGAAGGCGTCCATCCTTGTAGTTCGAGCGAGGTCGAGCTCATTGGATTTAATGGCGAAGGCACATAGCCTGAGTCTTGGTTCGACGGTGGTTGGACTTATTGGCGAAGGCACATAGCCGGAGTCCCAGTTCGACTGTAGTTGGACTTTGTTAAATTTGGTGGCGAAGGCACATAGCTTGAGTCCCGGTTCAACCGTAGTTGAACTTTTTGGTGAAGGCGCATAGCCTATCTTGGTTCAACCGTAGTTGAACTGTTTGGTGAAGGCGCGTAGCTTGAGTCCCGGTTCAACCGAAGCTGAACTTTTCGGTGAAGGCGCATAGCCTATCTTGGTTCAACCGTAGTTGAACTGTTTGGTGAAGGCGCGTAGCCTGAGTCCCAGTTCAACTATTGTTGAACTCTGTCAATTTTGATGGCGAAGGCTCATGGCCTGAGTCCCAGTTCAACTGTTGTTGAACTCTGTCAATTTTGATGGCGAAGGCGCATAGCCTGAGTCTTGGTTCAACCGTAGTTGAACTTACTGGCGAAGGCGCGTAGCCTGAGTCCCAGTTCAACTATTGTTGAACTCT
>NW_017686847.1:0-6219 GCF_001879085.1 Nicotiana attenuata | reverse complement strand
AGGGTAGAGAGGCTCGCATCCCGTGTGATACCTATCTGGCTTAACAGTGCTCTTCTCCATAATGATTTTGCAGTGCCACATGTGCTGAGCTTGGCACTTGTAAGGTATGTCATCGTCTTGGAAATCTTCCCTGAAATGACTCATCTTGACCACCCTTGGTACAACCTGCTTTCCTCCTGCTTGCCTCATAACTTGCATAGGGACATATGAATGTATTCCTCTTAACCCGATCAACACAAAATGCGGAGCATCCCTGGACCTGATAATGAACTCGTCCGTTGGAAACCATTCAACCATCCACTGCACCTGTCCCTCCGTTAGACTGTCGAAGAATTCTACCCATTCACTGGCACTTTCCGACTGAGCAAATCTATCCGGAATATAGGTCATCTGCTCAGGGTGATGGAAAGCAATGTGGTCGTTCCAAGCCCTTCGCGGAAAATCTTGGCGATAACGACCCTTTTGGAGATTCTCCAACAACAATAACTACAGTAATAAGTTGCAGCCTTCGAAATGCTTGACCCCTCTCTCACAGCATTCCAGGGCCCTGTAGATATCAGCTATGATCATGGGGACTATGGTATATGTCTGTCCATTAATCCCTTCCATCATAGTTCAAGCGACCATGGCAAACCTAGTGTGGATTCTTCCCTTTTTCTTTGGGAACACTATTAGCCCTAGGAAGCACACGATGAACACGATTGCTCTGTGGTGGATGTGACCTAGTGAGGTGAGGGAGATCTCATTATGGTAAGTGCGAAAAGACTTACTATGGACATACCTCTCGTATAGATATTCGAAAGTTATGTAGGAGTCCTTCAAGTAGACTAAGTCGACATTCTTATTCAACACCATTATCTTCAAAAATCCCCTGCCCGTACACCATTAACATGTAGGCAAGTATTTTCACGTAGGAAAAATAAATACAACATTTTAAATAATTGAAAAGACAATTGCATAAAAAGGAAAACAAATAGATAAGTCAATTTTCAGCGTAATAAAGAAATTATAAATGCTAAAAGAGATAGACAATTAAATTCAAATAGAGAATAAGGTACGGGATAAGCATGCTTGGGCTAATTTTGTAAAGACAAGTTCGTTATGGTAAGAGCCTAAAAAGCATCCCAAGCAGAGTCGCCATGCTGTCGCGCCCCCTTTTTTCTCGCGAAATCGGGTTTTGACATTCACGGGGTGTAATGACTCATTTCCTTTTGGGAATTGGGTATTTGAAGAGTCGCCACCTAACGCATTAAGGTGCGATAGGGCACCTAGAGCAGTTAACTCTTGGGTTGGTTTGCATTACCAAATATTATGGTAAGGGCTCGAAGTAACCTCGAGGGGAAGGTGTTAGGCACCCCTCTTGGTCCACAACTTTGGGTCCCGGCCTAACTTATATTCACAAATTAGTCCATTACAAATAAATAGTTAAATCAAATAGGTTGCAAGTAAAGAACGTTGGATAATTCAAGTAGCAAGGTTAAGGTTTTAATAAGTTGTAGAAGATAAAAGTTTTGAGTAAAGAAAGGATTAGGTAAAGAGGGGTTCTAAGTTGTTTGTTCTAAAGGATCACCCTACGCAATGTCCAGTAAACATTTTTCAATGAGAGGCTACACGTGACATTAACGCATAGTCATCATATCCTATGTCTACCCTTCCCATCCCCTTATTGGTCATGCAAAGCGAGTGTTTGGTCACTCATTCTTATTGCGTGCTGGTACCCGTCCCTTATTTATGGTCCCGGAGGAAGTTAGGACCTCTACCTATAGGTAGTTCTAGACATACCCATAATATTTGAAAAGGTGAAAATACTAAGGCGACAGGCAAGAATAGTTAGGACTTTAGCAAAGAAGAAAAGGAAGCAACAAGTAAGAGGCTCAGTTTACCTCCACAGCTAAGGCATGTAAACATCACGTCTCAAACACAAATAAAGGCCTTTTATTAAACAGTATCCTATAGCGTGATGTCTAAGTGAATATGCAGAAACAGACCACTTTTCAAGGCCAAAAGTTATAACCTAGCAGTTGCCTAGGGACTCCTTTAAAAGCTTATCAGAATCAAAAACGTTAAACGGCAGAAACAGTTTCATGGGAATGCAGTTTTGAGATGCCCTAAAGCTTGCCTATATGCAGTATACTGTGTCCATATGAATGCAGAAACAGGCAGAGATAGACTCCTTTAATACCTATAGGCATGATATCTAATGTGATTAGAGCAATTTGAAAGAACTCGTTTCAGGAAATGTTACCACTTAACAAGACCAGTTTTAAAAGATGAACTAGGCGTAACGAAGTTGGTTTATTAGTCTATCAAGCAGAATTGCGATTATAGACCCTTATAGGCATGATATCAAGGCGTATTACTGATTTTAGAAATGTACAAAAGGCTGATTAGAAACTGAATCGGGGTTGAATCTTATAGGCATGGTATCTATGCTTGAATTGATTTAAAACATGATGGCTAGGAACATGGTTTCTAACATGACAAATGCAGAATTTATGAACATGGTTTCTATCGGATGCAGACTACATTAAAAGCGAAGTCTTTATAGGCATGATTTCTATTTGATGCAGAGGAAATCGGAAGTGGAATCCTATAGGCATGCTTCTCTATCATGACGCAAATGAAATGTGAAGTGGAAACCTTTNTAAAATGCTATTAAATCTTAAAATAGGCTAGAATTACAATTATATGCAATTTAGCTTTTAAAATATCAAATAAATTTGTAAAAATGTATAAAAATTACCTTAGCTATATTTTGGTATAAATGTGAGAATAAAATAAGCTAGTCACCAAAATGATAAATTTGGGAATAGTTATTGGTTTTGTACTGCCAAGAATAGGCAATAAATTGATTAAAAATCCTTTAAAAATTAGGAAAATACTAAAACACTTGGGCATACTTATATATGCTATTTTGAAAGTATTTGCATGTAAAAATACATAGGGAAAAAATTGGGTATCAACATACGGGACGGACCAAGTCACAATCCCCTCGGTGCACGCCCACACGCCCGTCACCTAGTATGTGCGTCACCTCCAAAATAGTCACAAGACACAATGTCTGGGTTTTCATAACCTCAGGACCAGATTTACAATTGTTACTTACCTCAATCCGAGCAAAATCCTACTGCGCGATGTCTTTGCCTCTCGAATCGGCCTCCAAATGTCCCGAATCTAGCCAAAAGTAATACAACACAATCAATTTATACCAAGGAACCAATTCCACAAGAAAAACCACTAAATTGGACTCAAACCCAAAATTGGCTCAATCCCGGCCCCCGGCCCCACGTCTCGAAATGCGACAAAAGATATAAAACTAGAAAGCCCATTCACTCATGAGTCTAACCATACTAATTTAATCAAAATCCAACATTATTTGCCCCTCCAAATCCCCAAAACTCACTTTTGAATTCTCAAACCCCAACCTCCCAAATATCACCTCAAAAACTCACCAACTATGGGTAAAATCAGTGGGGAAACACCATTATTGAACATAGATAAGCATAAGGAAATCACCTCAGTGATTGCTCTGAAATTCCTCTCAAAAACCCCCAAATTCCGAGCTCAAAAATGTGAAAATGGGGAAAAATCCTGAAGTGTTCTATTTATATGTTCTGCCCAGCAAACGCACACGTGCGGTCCAAAATCCGCAACTGCGGAGCCGCTTCTGTGGTTAGCGGTCCGCTTCTGCGGAAACTCACATAAAACACTGATCTCGCACTTGCGTCCCAGGTCTCGCACCTGCGGACGCGCTCCTGCGCTCAATCCTCCGCTTCTGCTGACACAACCAAAATCCTTTCCTTCGCACATGCGGAGCCATCCTCGCACCTGCGGGCTCGCAGATGCGCACACCTCTTCGCTCCTGCGATTCCATTCCACCTAGCCTTGCCCGCATCTGCATCCTCCTACTCGCTCCTGCGGGGCCGCACCTGTGGGATCTCCACCGCTGGTGCAAAAACACTAGAACCAGCAGCACCTCAGCATGCACTCTTCAACTCAATTCAAGCCGTTAACCACCCGAAATCACCCCGAGGCCCTCGGGACCTCAATTAAATGTACCAACAATTCCTATAACATCATAAAACTTATTCAAACCTTCGGATCGCTCAAAACAACATCAACACACCAAGTTACCCCCGGATTCAAGCCTAAGAACTTCTAAACTTTCAAATTCCACAAACGACACCGAAACTTATCAAATCACGTCCGAATGACCTCAAATTTTACACACAAGTCAGAAAATGACACCACGAACCTACTCCAACTTCCGGAATTCTATTCCGACCCTGATATAAAAATCTCCACTGCCGACGCCAAAATTTTAACTTTCGCCAATTCAAGCCTAATTCTACTACGGACCTCCAAATCACATTCCGGACACGCTCCTAAGTCCAAAATCACCTAACGGAGCTAACGAAATCATCAAAATTCAAATTCGAGATCGTTTACACATAAGTTAACATCTGGTCAACCATTCCAACTTAAACCTTCTCATAAGAGACTAAGTGTCTCAATTCACTCCAAAACCTCTCTGGACCCGAACCAACTGACCCGGTAAGACATAATACAGCTGTAGTACACAAAAGAAGCAGGAAATTAGGGAACGAGGCTATAACTCTCGAAACGACCGGCCTGGTCGTTACATCCTCCCCCTCTTAAACAAACGTTTGTCCTCGAAGGTGTCTAGAAACATACCTGGAGCCTCAAATAGATGTGGATATCTGCTACGCATCTCCTGCTCTGTCTCCCAAGTAGCCTCCTCCACGGGCTGACTTTCCACTGCACTTTCATTGATGCTATATCCTTTGACCTCAACTTTCGAACCTGACGCTCCAAAATAGCCATCGGCTCCACATCATAAGTCAAATCACCATCCAACTGAACCGTACTGACATCCAAAACATGAGATGGATCGCCGATATACTTCCAAAGCATAAAGACATGAAATACTGGATGGACACTCGATAAACTCGGTAGCAAAGCAAGCTCATTGGCCACCTCCCCAATCATCCGAAGCACCACAAAAGGCCCAATGAACCGAGGGCTCAGCTTGCCCTTCTTCCCAAACCTCATAACACCTTTCATGGGTGAAACCTTAAGAAGAACCTTCTGCCCAACCATATAAGACACATCACGGACCTTCCTGTTAGCATAACTCTTTTGCCTTGACTGTGCTGTGCGAAGCCACTCTTGAATCACTTTCACCTTGTCTAAAGCTTCCTGAACAAAGTCGGTACCCAGAAGCCTATCCTCACCCGGATCAAACCAACCCACTGGGGATCTACACTGCCTCCCATATATAGCCTCATACGGAGCCATCTGAATGCTCGACTGATAACTGTTGTTGTAGGCAAACTCCGCGAGTGGCAGAAACTGGTCCCATAAACCACAAAAATCAATGACATAAGCGTGTAACATGTCCTCCAAAATCTGAATCATGCGCTCGGACTAGCCCATCCGTCTGAAGATGAAATGTACTGCTCAACTCAACCCGAGTACCCAACTCTCGCTGCAAGGCTACTCCAAAACTGCAATGTAAACTGCGTGCCTCTGTCTGGAATAATGGAAACTAGCACACCGTGAAGGCGAACAATCTCTCTGATATAAATCTCCGCCAACTAGTCTGAAGAATAGGTAGTACACACAGAATGAAGTGTGAGGACTTGGTCAGCGGATCCACAATCACCCAATATCATCGAACTTCCTCGAAGTCCGTAGGAACCAACTACGAAATCCATGGTGATCCGCTCCCACTTCCACTCTGGAATCTCTATCTGCTGAAGCAAGCCACCCGACCTCTGATGCTCATATTTCACCTGCTGACTGTTGAGAAACCGAGCTACAAACCCAACTATATCTTTCTTCATTCTCCTCCACCAATAGATCTTCAACGCGTGAACAATGACAGCCAAATCCACATCATGAACAGGGTAGTTCTTCTCATGGGGCTTCAACTGACGAGAAGCATAAGCAATCACTCTACCCTCCTTCATCAATACACACCCGATACCAACTCTAGAAGCATCACAATATACGTATATGAACCTAAAGCTGATGGCAAAACTAACACTAGAGTTGTGGTCAAGGCAGTCTTGAGCTTCTGAAAGCTCGACTGACACTCATCCGACCACCTGAATGGAGCAACCTTTTGAGTCAATTTGGTCAAGGGCGATGCTATAGATGAAAATCCCTGATCGAACCGGCGGTAATAACACATCA
>NW_017686846.1:4119-6219 GCF_001879085.1 Nicotiana attenuata | reverse complement strand
AATATGGTCCAGTTTCATGTGTGATCTGAGTTTTCTTTTTCCGGATTTATGAAAAGGAGTCTAATATGGTTAGAGTCTGAATCCAGACTTGGCTAGTCCCAGGCTTAAGCTTGGTTGTAGTTCATTTTCTGTAAAACGTGAGAATCATGTATGATATTGGTAGGCTTGTTTTGAAGCTAAATTGAAGGTTTGTTGATTGCATCATTTGTGACAAATAGGAGGTTCTCTTAACTAGTTTTGGTCAGATTAACATCAATAGTTCCATTCCTAGAGTGATTGTGATTTCGAATTGGTGTTTTCTTTTGATTAAATTGAGTTAAACCAGTTGTACAATAGCAGCCTACTGCTCCTGCAGTAATTGACTGTAGCAGAGGCATTGTTCTTCAGTGCTCAGGAGCGTCCTGAAGCTCGCTGCTACTATGTCTGTTTCGTTCAAGTGAATCAAGAATGGGTTCGTGTTCGTTTGTTTAATCTGTGTTCCTTTCCAAAAATGCATTTGAATGAATGTCTTGTGAGGCCTTTGGATCAGGAATCGTTAATTTTTAAAAATTAAGGATAGATGACGTAGTAATTTGAACAAGATCAGTGATGTGTTAACCGGTTTCTTTTGTGTCAGTTTGTTCTTAGTTCTTTTTTCACTAGTTCTAATAACATGACATGCATGCGGAAATTTTGGTCAGATCTTAGAAACTAATTTGATTTGGAATTGGATAATTGAAAAAAAAACACTTTTGAGGAGGAATAAAGAGTTGAAATTCTTGGGATTAAGGTCGAGTAAAAGTCACCTACGGATCATTGTGAATATCAGGCTTGAGGAAGAACCAATTGAAGATTGTTGGAAAGTTTGACGTTAACGGATGGAAAGTGTCTTGTTGACCACGACACACCAAGAAGATATGCATGTTCATCAATGCTGTGATCGCGAAAAGATACTATATTTGGCGTTCTCGAGGTTGGGAGGCCCTTTTTCTGCTACCCAAATACTTTGTACCCTTTGCCACCCCTTTGAGCCTGTGTTGTTTTCTTTCATCAGCCTCTTTTGGAATCAAGTTTAGAGTCAAAAGTCAGAAAAAAATGATGAAAAAAAAGGAAAGGAAAAGAAAGGTTCATGTCCCAAGAGTACAAACCGGGGCAGCTTTTAGAAGGTTCTAAGTGAAAAAAAAGAGAAGAAGAAAAGAATTGTCAAAGGTTCATGCCCTCAAAAATAGAAGCTGGGGCAAACAAAAAAAAAGGAAAAAAAGAGAAAAGAAAAAAAGAAGAAAAAAAAAACAACAGAAAGAAAAATGAAAAATTAGTTAGGTCAGATATTTGAACTACGTTAGACCTGATTCCTTAAAAAAAGATACGTAGGCAACCTCACGGTTCGATCCAACCAAATAAGAATTCAGAAAAGAAAAGAAAAAAAAATCCAAAAATCCCCAGTATCTGAAACTGGGGCAAAAATTTTATTTCACTTTTGAAAGAGTCGATTCCAAAAGTTGTAAGTCTACAACCCCTCACTTTGAGTCAATATCGAGCCGTCATGCCGACCCTTTCTTCCTACCCGTATCCAAAAACCTTCCAAATAAAGACCTCCTGATCAACCTTCAAGAATGCCAAGAAAAGCAGGCAATGAGCAACGGTTGTCACGCGACATAGAATTTTGTTAAGTTGCTCGCAAAAGAGAAAAAAAAAACCAAAAAAAAAAGAAGGAAAAGAAAAATGAGAGAGTCTTATTAGTGAAAACCCTCACGGGCACTGTAAGACGACGGTAAGTAGAGATGAATAAATGAGAGAGACTTGTTGGTGAAAACCTCTCGGGCACTACTTGTCGAAAGTGAGTTGTGAAGCTGATGCGAAGAATTGGCATAAACGAGCCCGACTTCAAAGGTCATAAGAATGGTAAAAGGGAAGATTGGATTAGTTTGGTAGATTGGCCGTTAAGTCCAAAATGCATGTCATGATCATTAAGGTTAGTTATTAAAAAAAAAAATCCTCCTCCTTCTGTCCTTCCAACAGGGGGCATTTCTTGTTAATACTTGTTTCTGTGCATCAGTGTCCTTCACTCTGAGTCAGTCCTTGTCAAAACAAGCAAGAAAAGATTTCAAAATCTGCTACCAG
>NW_017686846.1:0-928 GCF_001879085.1 Nicotiana attenuata | reverse complement strand
CCATCACTACTTCTCTCCAAATCCTAGCCAAATCGGACCAGTTTTGAATCTAAATCAAAGGAAGAAAATATTTCAAGTTTCAAACTCCTATGAACAATATGGTTCGAAACGGATATTGACCGTGTGTTTTCTTCGAGAACAAACGGGTAATGTTTGTTTCGACTCAAATCGAAGCTGTAGAGTCCATCAAAGCTTTGTCTGGGCGATTTGAAGGTATCATTCTCATTTTTTCTCCGTCGTCTTCGTCGTTGATTTATTTACCCGGATTCTTGTTCTGTTCTGTCTCCTTCATCACCATATTTTTTTTATTTTTTCGTTTTTGTTTCTGTGTTAATTCGGATAGGCAATAGTTTTAGGTTAATCTTGGATTAATTCTGTTTAAAGGGGATTAAAATTAATTATGTGTTCATAATCATGATTAATTGACCAAGTTTGTTTTTGGGCCTTCGTTTTGTGCTAATCGTCTGGGTCAAGGTTTTGGGGTTTCAGTACACTCATGGTTGATTAGAATCCTTGGGCCCTCGTTTTATTTGATTCTTCTCAGGAGCAGCCCACTTGTTTGGGGTTTTAAGTCACGGGTTCAATTTGAAGTAAAAACAGAGGTTTTGAAGGTTAGTTTAGGAATTTAACTGGTAGAATCTTTGTTGTAACAGATTGGGGAAGCCCCTAGAAGCTTCTAGTAGGGGTCTCTTTTGGATTTTCAGGAATATGATAGGTATTACTTAGGGACCAAGTCACAAAGTAGGGGACTAAAATGCAATCTAAAAATCTGAGGCTTGCCCTAATTACTTGCCTATAAAGGCATGATTGCCTTGCCTTAGAGGGGAGGTCTTTGGGGAAGAGCTTAAAAAATCCAGAAAAAAAACATAGAAAGCTGCATACATTTTTATCAAAGATTGAAGAGAAAAATCAAAAAATGCAAAAATTA
>NW_017686845.1:0-6219 GCF_001879085.1 Nicotiana attenuata | reverse complement strand
GCGACGTAAGGAGATCGACGAGACTACGACTAAAATGATGAAGGACTTGATGTCTCGGAAGTTTGACTTTCAAGACTTGTCGACTGTGACACTTACTCAGACATGTAGTGCAGTGGTATCTAGACCTGTTGCTGAAAAGCTATCTGATCCGGGTAGTTTTACAATTCCATGCACTATTGGGAATTATGCCTTTGCTAAGGCACTCTGTGATTTAGCGGCTAGCATTAATCTCATGCCCCTGGTCATTTATAAGAGGTTAGGCATTGGGAGAGCTAGACCTACCTCTATGTTATTGCAGTTGGCCGACAGGACGATTAAACGTCCATTTGGGATCCTTGATGATGTGCTTATTCAGGTGGGGAAATTCGTGTTCCCTGCAGATTTTGTAATCTTGGATTGCAAAGTGGATGAAGAAATTCCTATAATTCTAGGACGACCTTTCTTGGGCCACGGGGGAGAGCTTTGATTGATTGCGAGACTAGAGAGCTTAAGATGAGGCTCAATGATGAAGAAATTATATTCAATGTGCAGAAATCGATGAGGCGACCAAGTGAGTTCGCAAATTGTTCCCTTATTGATGCAGTGGATGTAATTGTAGAGGCTGATGATGAGGCGTTGACGGTTGAGGATCCCCTTGCTGCATGCTTGACAAATTTGGATGAAGTGAATGGTGAGGATTTGGCGGAATGGGTGTTGGCACTGGAAGGTAAAGGGTTCTGGGAGAGAAATCTGGAGTTTGAGCCCTTGCACTTAGAAAAGAGAGAGACCCCTCCAGCTAAACCATCCATCGAGGAACCCCCTAAGCTGGAACTGAAGCCATTGCCAACCCACCTCAGGTATGAATTTCTGGGTCCTGACTCCACATTACCTGTTATTATCTCATCTGGTTTGTTAGATGTGCAGGTTCAACAGCTTTTACAGGTACTAAGGGAGTGCAAAACTGCCATTGGGTGGACCATGGCAGACATCAAGGGGATCAGCCCCGCCTACTGCATGCACAAGATTCTGCTGGAAGAGGGACACAAACCTTCCAAGGAACATCAGAGACGGCTAAACCCGAATATGAAGGAAGTGGTGAAGAAGGAAGTGATAAAATGGTTGGATGCGGGAATCATTTTCCAAATCTCTGACAGTAGCTGGGTTAGCCCAGTTCAATGTGTTCCTAAAAAGGGTGGCATAGCGGTAGTTAAGAATGATAAGAATGAATTGATCTCTACAAGAACCGTCACGGGCTGGAGAATTTGCATGGACTATAGAAAGTTGAATCTAGCCACCAGGAAAGACCACTTTCCACTTCCCTTCATTGATCAAATGCTGGATAGGTTGGCAGGGAGGTCACACTTTTGCTTCTTGGATGGGTACTCAGGGTACAATCAGATCTCCATTGCCCCTGAGGATAGAGAAAAGACCTCCTTCACATGCCCGTACAGAATTTATGCCTTCAGGAGGATGCCCTTTGGTCTATGCAATGCACCCGCCACATTCCAACGGTGCATGATGGCCATATTTACTGACATGGTAGAAGATATAATGGAGGTGTTCATGGATGACTTCTCAGTGGTGGGGAACTCATTTGAGGACTGCCTAGTGAATTTGACGCGTGTGCTGAAACGGTGCATCGAGACTAACTTGGTTCTGAATTGGGAAAAGTGCCATTTCATGGAACAAGAAGGCATAGTCTTGGGGCACCGGGTGTCAAGCAAAGGAATAGAGGTTGATAGAGCAAAGGTTGATGTCATAGCAAAGCTGCCGCCGCCAACTTCAGTCAAAGCCATAAGAAGCTTTCTTGGACATGCCGGATTCTACCGGAGGTTCATTAAGGACTTCTCCAAAATCGCCAACCCTCTCTGTAAGTTGTTAGGGAAAGATCACCCTTTTGTATTTTCTGATGAGTGCGGGGTAGCTTTTGAGGAGTTGAAGCAAAGGCTGGTCACAGCACCCATAATCGTTGCCCCCGACTGGGAGCAACCGTTCGAATTAATGTGTGATGCTAGTGACTACGCGGTGGGGGCGGTGCTGGGCCAGCGGAAGGACAAACTGATGCACCCAATCTACTATGCTAGTAGGACGCTGAGTGGAGCCCAGTTGAACTACACAGTGACAGAGAAGGAGATGCTAGCTATGGTATTTGCTTTTGACAAGTTCTTGTCCTATCTGATAGGATCCAAGGTAATCGTATACTCTGACCATGCAGCTCTTAGATACTTAATAGAAAAGAAGGACTCTAAGCCACGCCTGATTCGTTGGGTGTTGCTACTGTAAGAGTTCGACCTTGAAATTCGTGACCGCAAGGGCACTGAAAATCAAGTCGCTAATCACCTATCACGACTTGAGGGAGCTGAAAATGTAGTAGAAGTGGAGGAAATTCTGGAAACCTTTCCAGATGAGCAGCTGCTCGTTACCACTCATCAGGAAGTGCCTTGGTATGCAGACAATGCTAATTACCTGGCCAGTGGTATTGTTCCTCACGACCTGTCATCGGTCCAGAGGAAGAGATTCTTTCGCGAAAGCCAATGGTATTACTGGGATGAGCCCTACTTGTTTAGAATATGCCTTGATAACATGATCCGGAGATGCATCCCCGAGATCGAACAATCTTCTGTCTTGCAGGCTTGTCACGCTTCGGCGTATGGAGGTCACTTTGGAGGAATCAGGACGGCAGCTAAGGTGCTAGAGGCCGGATTTTTCTGGCCAACGGTGTTCAAGGATGCTCACTTATGGGTCAAGAGCTGTAATGAATGTCAACGCACCGGGAACATTTCCCGGCGTCACGAGATGCCCATGAACCCAGTTCAAGAAGTGGAAGTGTTTGATGTTTGGGGGATAGATTTCATGGGTCCCTTCGTCAGCTCCTATGGCAATAAATACATTCTGGTTGTTGTAGATTACGTGTCTAAGTGGGTGGAAGCTGCCGCATTACCCACCAATGATGCTAAGGTGGTAGTCGGGTTTCTAAAGAAGAACATATTCACCCGCTTTGGGACACCGCGTGCAATTATTAGCGATGGAGGCACTCATTTCTGCAATCGGGCCTTGGAGAAGTTGTTGGCGAAATATGATGTGCGCCACAAGGTGGCTACTCCGTACCATCCACAGACCAGTGGACAGGTTGAGGTGTCCAACAGAGAGATCAAGAGCGTACTGACAAAAACTGTAAATGCTACAAGAACTGACTGGTCAAGGAAGCTAGATGATGCACTATGGGCCTACAGGACAGCATTCAAGACACCAATTGGTATGTCACCATATAAGTTGGTGTTTGGGAAAGCCTGCCACCTACCTGTAGAACTTGAACATAAAGCGTGGTGGGCACTGAAACAGCTGAATTTAGACTTGGAAGCTGCGGGCACGTCGAGAGTCACGAAATTACATGAGCTAGAGGAGTTCCGGTATCTTGCTTTTGAGAGCACAAGGCTATATAAAGAGAGAATGAAGAGGCTTCACGATCAGAACATCATTGAATGAAATTTCAAACTTGGGGACAGGGTACTGCTTTATAACTCAAGACTGCGGTTATTCCCGGGTAAGCTAAAGTCAAGGTGGTCTGGACCATTTCGTGTGGTTGAGGTGTTTCCATCCGGAGCTGTGGAAGTTGCTACTGAAGATGACTCTCGTACATTTAGAGTCAATGGTCAGCGGTTGAAATTGTATATGGGCATGAATGAGCCTAAGAAGATGACAGAGCTACATTTGAATGAACCCCAGGGGTCGAGCGAACCTTAATTTCGCTCACATGAGTCGTGCCGCGACGTTAAATCAGGCGCTACGTGGGAGGCAACCCATGACATTGTTGTAATTGTAACCTTTGTAATCTATTCAAAAAAAAAAATGGGCGTTAGAATCAGAGAGGGGCCTCGACCACGGTTCCACCGCGACGGCGGTGAAACCGCGGTCAAAAGGCCTCGCGGAAACTCACTGCCGCGGTTCTACCGCGACCGCGGCAGAACCGCGGCAGATACAGACGCGGCCAGGTAAGTACGTTTTTTTTATTTTTTTTTCTTTTTCTTTTTTTTTTCTTTTACACCTTCACAAACCCCCCTTTCCCCTCTATTATTTCCGCCCCAACCCCCATCCCCTTCCTTTTTCTCTCTCTCTTCACCAAATTTCTTCTTCTTCTTCTTCTTCCCCAAACCTCCATTATCAACCCCCTTCTTCCCCAAACCTCCATTAACACACCTCCCCTCCTTCCCCTCTTCGACTCAAGTAAGTTATTCTTCTCTCTCTCTATTTCTTTCTCTTTTAAGTAGTGTAATTTGTTAAATTATTATTTTTGCTTAAACCCTAGTAGGAGTAGTGTAGTAGTTTGAATTTTTTTTTTGCTTTCTTTTATGTTTGCAATTGTTGTAATTGTTGTAGTTGATGTTTATGAGGTTGTTTGGTGCCAAATTAATTGGGTCTCCATTATTACATAATTGTGAAATTGTTTTGGTGGGTTGGAGGCCTAAACTAGATTTTTGTGGTGTAGTATGGTATTGGGTCATGTGTTGGCCGAAAATTGTGGCACTATGTTGTATATTTTTGGGGTGTTTAAGCCAACCTAGGTTTGGGATGTTGTAGTTGATGGTTGTTGATGTGTAGTTGATTGTTTTAGGGTGGTATTTGTTGTATGGTGGTATTTGTTGTAGGGTGGTATTTGTTATATGGTGGTGTTGTATGTCATGGGTAACATTGAAAGGAATAAGTGTGGGGTGTATTATGCCGGAAGTGGTAAGAAAATTATGGAGCTATTGTGGGGGTTGTTATGAGTGAAGTAAGGGGATATATTTGGTGTCATTGGGTGGTGAAGTCTGAGTAACCATCTTATTGGCACTAGCTAGGGCATATGTTGATGGTTTGTTTGATTATTTGCAGGTCCAATGGCTCCCAAAAGGCAAAGGCGCTCTGGAGGCACATCCCAACGACCTGCTTATGATGAGTCCAGATTCCAATCGGAACTGGCCGAGGACGACTTCAACGCCAAGGCTACAAAAACGTTCATCCATGAAATCCCGATTGATCGGGCAGCCCTCCGAGCCGAAAAAGTGGAGATGTATGAAGAGATACGGAGGCGGGAAATGGAGTTCCTATTTGCTGACCCTGCACCAGTTAACAAGATGCTGGTTCGTGAATTTTATGCCAACTGCCCTTTGAATTTGGGTAGGGAGGTGATTGTTCGGGGTATGGTGGTCAGTGCTCAAATTCAAACAATTCGCCGGGTGTTGCGGCTGCCTCCGTTCACCAGTGATGTCGATTATTACCATGACAGGCTCGGGGTGACATGGGAGGTCATGACGGATGTACTTTGCACAGGGGGGCAGCCCATATGGATACGTGACCAAATAACCCTCAACTCTAACTCCTTCACTCACCTGGCCAAGTGTTGGTTGACTGTTATCTGTAGCAGGTTCCTGCCTTCTAGCAATACCACGGACGTGAACTTCAATAGGGCACTGTTGACTTGGTGCTTTGTGACAGGGAAGGATTTTGATGCGGCACGGGTAATTGGAGATGAAATGGTCTTACGGGGCCCGCTGCTGACAAAGGGATTCTATTTCCCTTCCTTGGTGACCACATTGTGCTTGATGAGAAACACCCCTACCAACCCTGTTGATGGCGATTTGCCTCCCAAAGTAGCTTTCAAAGCTTCTAGCATGATAGTGGGCAGGGGCACCCGCACTACAATTGAGATTGATGGTGAGGAGGATGATCCGGTCCCTGTTGCACCGTCCAGGAGGTCTGTTGACAGTGCCGGGCCCTCTCGGCGCCCCCATTCTGGAGCAGATTTATCACGCTCACAGTCCTCCCGGCCTATGCTGCGCTCCTTGGAGGAAGAGGTCGCGGATCTCCGCACCTCGGTGGATGGTCTACACACATGGATGGACGCCATGTCACAGAGGCAGGCTAGATCTGAGAGCCGGTTTATGGCTTGGCTACGCGTATTGGGGAGGGCTTGCCATGTAGACCCCAGCACCGTCTCCGACTCGGATTGAGTCTCAGGGAAGTCTTCTCACTCTTCTGTTCTTTACTGTATTGATATGACATGGGGACATGCCATGATTTTAAGTGTGGGGTGGGAGACTTGCTCTAAATGTGTATTAAATTGTATATAGCTGTTGTTGTGTGGTAGCAGTAGATGTGGTGTACATATGTGAGTAAGTTATATTAGGAGTCGCTGACTTGGCCCAACGACGGACACTTGTTGACGGGTCTCTTGAGGGTCAAAGTCAGATATATATATAT
>NW_017686844.1:3685-6219 GCF_001879085.1 Nicotiana attenuata | reverse complement strand
GCATCCTTTTCTAGTGAACAACTAAACTACGTAATCTTAGAAATCTTCTGCTATGTTGCCACCAAGAATACGATCGTTAACATGCGATAAGACTCTAGATTACTTTGTTATATGTGAGAGGAAAAATTATCAACTTGGTGGACTACAAGCCAGAACCTCCATAGCTCACTTTCAATCAAACATATTGAGAGAGTGAAGAATTCGTTGAGTATTGTATAGTTTTGATGATTAATAAATAAAATATGCTTGATATTAATGTGTAAGAATTAGTCCAATTGAACTAATTTGATTTAAATTAATTATTGGATTTTCTTGTACTACAAATATGCTTTTGTAATTTTGTTGGTACATGATAATTCGTCTTGATGTGTCTTAAAAGATCGAGTGTCATGGATGAATTGACTTGGTTGTTAAGAAGGAAAAAAAGAGTTGAAATGATCCAACGGGTCATTTTAAGGTCTAGCATCTAATTCATTGATTTGAGATCTTGAGTAGGTTCATATGATATGTTATGACTTACATGTACGGTTAGTTCGAGTTTAAAAAGGTTCAGGAGTGATTTGAAACACTTAGTTCCTAAATGGAAACTTTAGCTTTGAAGAGTTGACCAAAATTTGACTTTTGGATAAACAAACTCGGATTCAATTTTTGATGGTTCCGATAGGTTCATATGATGATTTTGGACTTATAGATATGTTCGAATTAGGTTTTGTAGGTTCCTAGAAAAGTCCGACACGATTTGTCGAAAGTTTGCAATTTGAAGATTAAGAGTTCATAAGTTTGACCAAGAGTTGACTTTAATGTTATTAGAATTGATTGATGTTTCGAGACATTGGATAGGTTTATATTGTTAAATTGAGCTTGTGTGTAAATTTTGGCAGTAATCTGAGGTGTCTAGGTATGAATCAAACGCTTGGTTGGAAGTATTAGAAGCTAATGAACTTAGGAGAGTTTAATATGTGGTTGGCCTTTGATTTTTATATGTAATGATTCTGTATGTGTTTTAAGACCTTGGATAGGTCCAGATAATGTTTATGGACTTGTTAGAATATTTGGACGAGGTCTGCGGAGGGGGAGGGGGGGTCTCAGGGTGAGTTTGGGGTGTTTGGAGAGTGGTTTGAAACTTGAAAGTGAAAGAGTTGAAGAAAAATGCATCAGATATGGAGGCCAAGGTACGCTTCGAGTCCACCCTTTGTTGCAGGCCTGGAGGAGTGAAGTGCGGATGCTTCACTTCCGAGTGGGCGTCCGACACCTGAAGCTGAATTTTAACTTTTTGCTATAATACCCCATTTCGTACCTGGACTTTATTATATCATTTTGGGAGGTAGGGAGCTCGGATTGAGGCAATTTTCGAAGCGATTTTCACGTAAGACGATGGGGGTAAGTGGTTCTCACTCAAATATATGATTAAAACATAAATCTATCATTAATTTTTGTTCTAAACCAAAGAATCTTAAGGAAGAAATGAGGGTTTTGGCTTGAAAGATAAGGAAGTACTCCCTCCGTTTTAATTTATGTGAACCTATTTCCTTTTAAGTCTGTGCCAAAAAGAATGACCCCTTTCCATATTTAAAAATAATATACCTTTATGCAATGATTTATAGCCACACAAAATAAATGTGTCTCATTTACACCACAAATTTAAATTGTTACTAATTCTGAAGTTAGTATGTAAATGAGAGATTTTTGATAGTTTTTTATTTAAATAGTGATGCTGATAATGCTTTTATATGTTCATCTTCTCGGGTTGATGGTGTTGGTCAAGTGGATGTTGGTGGCAGTAATGTGAGTTTGCCTTCTGATAATGTCTTCTATATATAACTTTTCATTCATTTTTTTTTGTAAATTTCTTAACTTTGTATATTTGTTGATTCACTAGCATTTTCTAATTTAAGCTCCATGTCGACACTGGGGCGATCTTGACTGATTTTGAATATACTGATTCTCAACTTAATCTAATTATTGTCGTTACACAAGAAGGGAGACGTAATGTAAATCAATCTGGAAATAAACTGACAACTCATAATGTAAATAAGTCTAAACCTGATCAGTCGGTATTAAGAACTGTTGTCCAGAAACAAACAAATGTTGAAACAACTACTACAGTTTTCACACGGAGAAGGCGCCCTGCAGCTGTAAAACAGTCGTCGTAAAGGAATGACTGGCAATCTGGTGTCAGTGCTGTTGGGGGATCCTCGAAGGTTATCAAAGGAAGATTTCCATTTCTAAATGACATTTCAATGGCTGTTGATTATAAGCTTACGACTGCATTCTCAAACTTTGTTGAAGCAAACATGCAATTGGGAGAGTACGTATTCGTTTCCATGTACTTTTGTTTTCATGTTTTCTTTATTTTTGTTGATATATTTCTTATTCATATCTTCTTTTATACGAAATAGGGAAGTGTATTTACCTGGTGATCAAAAGCTGGACCCTTGTTTTAACTTTGAAGTTAAAGAGATTGATGATATGTTTTTCCATACATTAAACTATTCTGGCAGGTTGTTGTCTAGTTCGGTATGTGTACCGCTTTT
>NW_017686844.1:0-2025 GCF_001879085.1 Nicotiana attenuata | reverse complement strand
TTTGATTTTGATTTGAGAGATTTTTAGTTGTAGTTGAATCTAAGAAATTCTGTGCAGATTTTAGATTGCTGCACCAGTGTATCTACAAGACTTTGGTTCTAGGTAGTATTAGTGCAGTAGAACTATATATCAATCAGGTATATAGATATACCATTTGGGTATCATATTGTATTTGAGTACCTTTTTTTCCTGCAGCAGCTAGATGTAAATACTGACATGAGTTGCAAAGTGTGCCAATTTTGTTGAGGAAGTATTTACAAATATTGCATTTTTTGGTGCAACATTTGCATTTCTGCACATATTTGGTTTAGCCATATTAGTGCAATACAACTATATACCAATAAGGTATACAAATATACCATTTGGGTATCGCATTGTATTTAAGTACCTGATGATGTACAATAACTGCATGTAAATGGCTTCCAATTTGTTATACTTCAATACTGATATGAGCTGCAAAGCGTGTCCATTTTGTTAACGATATATGTACAAATATTGCATTTGGGGCACCACTTCTATTTCTACACATATTTTGATACCAATAAGTTATACAAATATACCAATAAGGTATACAGATATATCACTTGGGTATCACATTATATTTTAGCACCTTTTTCCTACAATAACTAGATATAAATGCATCCCACTTTTGTATACTAAAATAAAAAAATAAACATATTCTTATTGAAAACACAAGTAGCCATATAAATTTTTTGCCAAAAAGTAATTTGGCAAAGAATCACCATACCAAATGTATGTCTAGTGCAAGACATGCATTTTATTTCTTTCCAATTGAAATGATATGATTCTATGATATATGAGTTCTATAAAAATATTGAAGCATTATATCAATCTCTCTTTGGAATAATTCGTCACGTTCTCCGGTTGTGTTTAGTGCACATGTAATTGTATTTTCTTCCCAGCCGCATATGCCTCTCTTCTTTTTAGGTCTTCCTGGTTTGATTTTTCCTTTTGGTGGCAGTACCACCTGCGAAGAGACATGTTCTGAAATTTGCCACGTTATTTTATCCGGCAAATAATATACTGGTATCTCATATGTTTTCAGCAAGTAGTCTATGTTGTAGTAATCCGAGCAATACTTGTATGAATCGATATGGAATTTTTGTATAACTGTCATTGCATGTGGACATGGAATATCGTCTAGCTGAATCTTTCACAAGTGCAGTTTTTTTCATGTAGGTGCACCACATTTCTTGTTTGACCATCAATTACTAAATGTAAGAATTGAGTTGATGGCAACACTTAATATAATTTTAATTAAGAAAAGTCATTCGATGTATGAAGTAATAGTATTTTTTTAATAACAATATTCAGTTGTTTAGTGAAATCTCTAAGGTGCAGAAGTAAAACTATAGTACATGCAGTGTTTTTATGATTCTGAAAATGCATACCATCGTCGTCTGTGATAAGATAGTATTATCTGCCAATTTTTTCATACTTTACACCGATCTTTATAAATGATTCCACGGCATCCTTCGGATTGGTGTACTTCCATTTCTGAATCAATATTGTTATAAAGTCAAGAAAATTAACAACTGGGAGGTCTCTTGCGTGCCTGTTTGCTGCATTTACTGATTCTGCAATATTCGATATCATGGTCATGGTACTATTTGCCTTGGAATGCGTCAAGGATCATTTATCATATCCAATTTCCATTAGGTATGTTTTCACTCTACTATTAATAGCTTTTAACTCTGACTTATGCCTGTTGAATTCTTCAACAGTGTATGCTCTTGCTGACGCAAAGTATACATCTTTAATTTATTTTTGGCTCATCCTAAGTTCGTCTTTATGTTATTCCACAGATGGAACATACATACACAATGAGGGACTTCTGGACAGACAATTGAAGTTTCTCTACATATACCATTATGCATGTCTGATACAATGCATATTCCCTCTCTTTGTCCATAGGTTTCTCTGAACTGCACGAAGAACCACTCCCACGATGCATCGTTTTCGAATCAACATTGCATATGCGAGGGGTTTAATTGTCTAGTAAAA
>NW_017686843.1:3443-6219 GCF_001879085.1 Nicotiana attenuata | reverse complement strand
TGGTAGGGTGGAGTTGTGAAGTGATTGTGGTTGATTTGGGGGGATAGTTTATACTTCCATGGGCAATGAGTTTCGACGTATTGGGTGTTTCTGTATTTATAGAAGCTTTCATTTTCGTGCTTATCTTAATTATTGGTTTAGTTAGGCAAGAAAATCGACGACCGTCATGGAAAGGCGGATAACTCCCGATGGAATGCGATGAGGACTGACAGAGTCCGCAAGAATAGTACGAACCCATACTGAGCCGTTATACAGCTGTAGCTTTTCCTCGTCATTATTAGACATGTTCCATATTGGTATTCTTCCCTCCTATATAAAGGGGACCCTTGTCATTTTGTAACGAGACTACAACATATTGAATAAAATATAACATTCTCTGCTCTTCTTTAAATGTGCTCAAACAGTTGTTCTACACATTTATTGCTTATTCTTTCATCATTCATTCATTGTTCATTTATTTTTCTTCATTTATTGCTCATTATTAACCGCAAAGGGCTATCTTTGAGGCCTTCATTATCATTGTTTCTTCATCAATAGTTCATCGCTGACTGCCCTTACTACCTCGAAGCTTCTGTTCCAGCCAGCTCAAGGCTCGGTTTTGTGATAGCTTTGGTTTGCATTTATCATTTTCTTTACTTAAGCTTAGCATCTATTGCCAAACAACTTGTATTAAAATAAATCACATATTTATAGAACCACAAAATCAAATATAATTGTCATTACCATTTTCAAGATAAACAGTTTGGCGCCCACCGTGGGGCTAATAATAATAGTTGTTGTTTTAGTGCTAGTTTTCTGAAAACACAAGTTATTCTTCACACTTTTTCTTGTCCAAGAATATCAGATTTCAGGTCAAAATGTCTAACTCAACAAATGCAAGCGAAGACAGCGGTATTAGGCTTCATGGAGAGAACGGTGCATATACCGGTGTACCACCGCAAAACCCAGGGGTGGCACCAGACAAATCCCCGTCGACGTGGGCTCACACAACGCTGTGTATATCGATGTGAGCTCTCATACCAACGGAAGTATGCACGGAGAAAACCAACATGAAGAACAGGGGACTCCAGTTTATGAAGAAAGAGAAGTTAGCCTTCAAGTCATTTTTGAGATTTTACAAGCACAACAAGTGGCTATTGCTCAGCTACAAAGTAAACAAAAAACTCCAAGCAAGGCAGCACCGGAAACGGCTCCTCGAGTCGAGCAGGCACCAGAAAGATCGAGTAAAAACGGGTCAGCAGCAGACCCCGCTATTATGAAGATGCTCGAAGACCTCGCCAAAAAGATTGAATCAGGAGAAAAGAAGATAGAGGCTAACGATAAAAAGGTGGAGACTTACAACTCGAGGGTCGATCAGAACCCAGATGCACCTTCGATTCTGAAGGGAGTAGATTCAAAGAAGTTCATACAAAAACCATTCCCACCAAGTGCGCCTTCGAAGCCCATCCCGAAGAAATTCAGAATGTACGATGTCCCAAAATATAACGGGACCACGGACCCCAATGAGCACATTACTGCTTACACTTGTGCTGTAAAAGGGAACGACTTAAAGGGTGACAAAATCGAGTCCGTCTTATTGAAAAAATTTGTAGAAACACTGTCAAAGTGGGCTATGATGTGGTATCATAACCTACCCCCAAATTCAATAGATTCATTTGCCATGTTAGCAGACTCTTTTGTGAGGGCACACGCTGGTGCCATCAAGGTCGCCACCAGGAAGTCCGATGTTTTCAAAAATCAAATAGAGAGAAAACGATATGCTAAGGGAATTTGTATCTCGCTTCCAGATGGAGCGAATGGAGTTGCTACCGGTCTCCGATGACTGGGCAGTGCAAGCCTTCACTCAGGGCTTGAACGAACGAAGCTCGGTAGCCTCGAAGTAGCTAAAACAAAATTTGATCAAGTATCCCGCCGTGACCTGGGCGGATGTGCACAACAGGTATCAATCGAAGATAAGGGTCGAAGATGACCAGTTAAGAGCCCCTTCAGGCTCAGTATATCCTAGCAGGCTTTTAGCAAAGGAAAAAAGGTTTGCAGAAAGGAAGTCGAGACCAAACAAGGAAAGATACCAGCCGTATGTAGAAGATCGAAGAAATGCCCCGAAGCGTAATGTACCTCGAGGAGATTGAAGGACAGATCGAGGTCAAATTTCTCGGGGACTCATAAGTAAAGCCGGGTTCGATAGGGACACTAGGTCGATAGAGGCACCCCGGCTATCCGAGTACAATTTCAACGTCGACGTCTCGGGCATAGTATCAGCCATAGGTAAAACTAAAGAAACCAGGTGGCCAAAACCCACACTGTCAGACCCTTCACAGAGGGACGCCAATTTGGTATGCAAATATCACGGCACTCACGGTCATGGGACCGAGGATTGCATACAGCTTCGAGGAGAGGTAGCCCGACTGATCAGCGAAGGGCATCTTCGAGATTTCCTTAGCGACCGAGCCAAAAACCATTTTTGGGAAAGAGAGGCGAAGAGGAAGAACCACAGCACGTCATCCACATGATCATTGGAGAGGTCGACGCCCCACGAGGACCCGTTGTCAAGAGGATGAAAATATCCATCATCGGGGAAAAGCGGACTCGGAATTACATACCAGAAGATACTCTCACATTCAGCGAAGAAGACATCGAGACCTTGTCTTAGCCTCATAACGACGCACTGGTAATTTCTTTTCTTTTGAATAAATTTCAAATCAAACGTGTGCTCGTGGATCCAGGTAGCTCGGCCAACATAATCAGGTCGAGGGTGGTGGAGCAACTCGGACTGCTC
>NW_017686843.1:0-961 GCF_001879085.1 Nicotiana attenuata | reverse complement strand
TAAATTTCGGCAACAAACAACAACGCAACAGCAACGAAACAGCAGTGAATCCGTGTTAAAAACAGCCCATAACTCTCACTAAAAGTAGTGATTCTTTATGAGAAGGAACTCAGAATCAAACTCTAAGACTCTTATATGTTTTTGAAAGATTTTACACTCTAAAACTCAACCAGAACTCATGATTTTCAGCTTACTTTCTTTAAGTTCAGTAGCTGATTTTTACTCCTAAAATGGTGTTTTTTAGTATGTAAAAAATCTAGCAGATGTGTGTTGGAGTCCCCTTATAATGAAGAGAGGGCAGCCCTTAAATAGGCAAAGAAAAGCCAACTTTTTGGACAGATTTCGGTTCAACAAAATCTATCCAACAGAGGCTAAATATGTGTGCTAAAGGTTGTCCAAAAGGTGAAAGGACAACCTGAAATCTGCTATGGCAGGAGCCAAAGGGTCACTTCAGCCACCCTACTAAAAGCAAGCTACTAGTACCCTAAAAAATATCTGAATTTCAGATTTTAACAACACCAATATCAACCTATTGATTCAAATTAAACCAAGTATTAAAACATGTAATTAAATTTCAACACATGTATTATGAACCAACATGAGCAAACAAAAATTAACTATTAAAGCCAAACGGAACACACGATATCGCTGAAGCGATTTATCAAAGACAAACATAATCAGAAATGGATTAAAATAAAGAAACAAGATAGAAACTAACTCTAAACTAAAACCCAAAAAAAAAAAGAAAAATCAGAAAATTAATAACGGGGCGGGGATTGCGATTTTACCATATACTCGAGCATCCGGGAAACGACGATAGGCAGTCGTACGACTTTCGAGCAAGCTTCTATTGTTGATATTCTTGAAACCAAAAAATTCCGGTGAATCTGAGTCCGGATTCAATGATATCAACGACAACCTTGCTCGAGGCCGGTTGGAGAAAAGAAACGAGAGGCAGTGG
>NW_017686842.1:5574-6220 GCF_001879085.1 Nicotiana attenuata | reverse complement strand
AGCAGAGTATGAAGCTGTCATTGCAGGTTTGGAATTGGCTCGGGAACTTGGCATAACCCAGATTATAATCAAGAGTGATTCACAATTTGTTGTTAACCAGATGCTGGGGACTTACGCGGCCAGGGAAGCACGAATGCAAGAATACTTAGGAAAAGTACGTGAATTAATAAAGCAGTTTCAGACGTGGAAAGTTATGCAGATACCAAGAGATGAAAATTTAGAGGCAGATGCTTTAGCCAATCTCGCATCTGCAGCAGACGTGGCAAAAGATGCAAATGCTTCAGTTGTACATTTATTCCATTCCATTCTCGAACCTGATAAGAATGAGGTAAATTTTAATAATCTAACCTGGGATTGGAGAAACGAGATTGTTGCTTTTCTGCAGTATGGAACCGTACCTGATGACAAAAGGAAGGCACACACGCTTCGTAAAAAAGCTGCTCGTTACTGTTTATATCAAGGAAACCTTTATCGAAAGATGTTCGGTGGACCATTAGCAAGGTGTCTTGGACCTTCCCAAACAGAATATGTAATGAGAGAAATACATGAAGGACATTGTGGAAATCATGCGGGAGGAAGGTCGTTGGTAAAAACATTGATTCGAGCTGGGTATTATTGGCCTAAGATGGAAGAGGAAGAAACAGTT
>NW_017686842.1:0-1138 GCF_001879085.1 Nicotiana attenuata | reverse complement strand
AAAAAAGCAAAAAAGAATGAAATTAGAAAAGGAGTTGAAATAAAACAAACACGGCAAGAAAGAAATACTTACGTGCAAGGTTCCATTTCTCATGGAAAGGAATATTTGATTCACCCACCAAATCAACCGTGGGTACCGCAACATAACGGGTGTACCAGCCTCGATCTTTATCATCTTCAGGGCTTACCAAAACCCTTTTACTCTTGCGGTTAGGGTAAAAACACCATTGCGAAACGGCTTGGGTGGTAAAGATGAATCAGATGAGAGAAGGTAAAATCGACATCAGCCTTTACCGATACATACCTTAAACAAGCTACTGCTCTCCATACGAGAGGGCCAATTTGAGCCAAACAAATTTTGAAAAAACGACAAAAATCGAGTATGACTGAGTCGATAGCAGGAATAAATCCCAAAGTAAAGGGATAAGTATAAACAGAGGAAAAACCAATCCTATAAGAAGATATTCTCTGGTTTGGGTTAGGAATAATATATGAAGGTCAGCTCTCCAATGATAATCTTTTCGAACAGTGGAAATTAAGGGTTCAATAATTAAAGAAGGATAAGTGTCAGCTCTCTCTAATTTAATTACTTGGTCACGAAGGGATTCTTAATCATGCTCGAAAGATAAATCAGTTGGCACTATTTCTTCGACCAAAGGTTCTTGCATCGACTCAGAAGATTCTTTGCCTTTAGAGGAAGATCTATTAATGAAAGAACCTCTAGAAGTAATACCAGAGCTAGAAGAAGGAGTGATGGAACCAGAGGTACCACCACGAATGGATCCAAGGCCACGAAGTCTACCCCCTCTACCCCTTCTATGTCTCACAGGGGCATTGGGGAAACTGTCAAGAATTGGGACTCTTCTAGGGTTGGGATTTGAAGATGACATGGTAGAAAGGCTTGAACAGAGGAAGAAGTGAATAGAAGTAAATAGTGAAATATTAGGTAAAAATTTGTGGAAGGAGGATTAAGTTTATATAAAAGCAACCGTCAAAGATTAAGAAGTGTAATGATGGAAAGCCTATAATAAAGGTAACTATCACTTCGTGAATAGTGGAGTTGAAGAAGCCTTGAAAAAAGGCTGCAGAATTACAGAGCTAATGAGAAGGAGACACGTGTGCGATGCATTAAATAGAAA
>NW_017686841.1:5506-6220 GCF_001879085.1 Nicotiana attenuata | reverse complement strand
GTCATCTTCACCTTTTTGTGTCGAAACTAGCAAAATTGTTTCTTATCATATATTAGTCAATACATGGAGAGCTTTTATCTATATTGATGGTTTCTCTCTCAAGTCACTGGGGTGATGCATTGGCTAGTATATTTATCATAATTTTAGTCCAAATGAGAACATTTGGGTATACACTCAGGCACTTGAAGCTGAGTGGGAGAAAAAGGACATAGAAGCTAAAATTAAAAAAATTTGGCTTCTAAAGACATGTCCTAGGCCTCGAATTTATCAACCTTCTCCTATAGACAAGCTATCTAATACTTTGGTTGGTAGTGCTGTAAATCTTTATCTCCAACGTAATAAGGAGAATTACGTGTAATCTCAATGTTAAATATTTCCAACCAATTCCTCATAAATAACAATTACCAATTTGACAATTTAGCAGATTAGGACTCACGGTCATGCTCGACACCAGTGTATAGATACTCGTCACCATGCCTATACACCGTACTCGACAAATAGCAATCAACAAATAAGACTCTACTCCTATTCCCTCAAGCTAGGGTTAGACCAAACACTTACCTCAAATGCTCCAAACTCAACTCAGCTCTAGTATAGCTTTACCCTTCGAATTCACCACCAAACAGTTCGAATCTAGTCACAAATTACTTGAGTGTATCAACAAAGGCTAATCTAATAAATTTGAATGCATGAAAAGTGAATTTCCCAAAGTTT
>NW_017686841.1:0-785 GCF_001879085.1 Nicotiana attenuata | reverse complement strand
GGTGTAGATACATGAACAGGAATACTCAAAGCATCACTAGGCATGACCAAGTACGGTACAAAAATAGGACGACACGTACGAATACATAGACCCAAGGTCAAATAGAACTGAATCATCTCTAATACGAATCAGAATGGTACCTGTAATGTCTGCATCTGAAGACTCAGCCTCTGGCCTGGCTGCTGGCTGGCCTCTACCTCTAGCGACCTGAACTCCACCTCTATGACCTCTACCTCTACCTCTAACACCTCTGCCACCGCCTCTAACTGGCTGGGCAGGCTGAGGAGCCTCTGGTGCCCGAATCCTAGCACGAGAACTCTGATACTGAGAGCTGCTCAAAGCTCGAGGGCAAAATCTGACAATGTGCCTCGGATCACCACAAGCATGGCAAGACCTCGTCTGCTGCGGCTGAGCACCCCTCAACCTCGGGCGAACCCTCCTGTTGTGACCATGCTCACCACACTCATAACATCTACACGAACGCTGCAGCTGAGGAAACTGAGGCTGACCCTGTCGACCTGAATGACCACCTGAAGTACCATGAGCGACCTGGAGAGCTGACTGAAAGGGCCTAGGAGGATGGCCTCTACCATAAGAACCTCTACCTCCAGACGAGGTACCACTGAATCTGCCTGCACGACGTGGCCTCTTATCCGACCCATGACCACCTCCCTGTGGCAAAACCCTCTCAACTCTACGGCCAACATCAGCCGTCCTCCTGAAAACGTGATCTCACTCCCAGCCTGAGCCACTGTACCCGGCTGACCTGCCACCGTCTGGCTGAA
>NW_017686840.1:5010-6220 GCF_001879085.1 Nicotiana attenuata | reverse complement strand
GGAAGATCATCAATTTATGCATTCATCAACTAGGGAGTGCGACCCTATGTTGAAAAGTCATAAGATAATGCTGGCATCAACAAGGGAGTGGGACCCTATGTTGGAAAGTCATCAGGTTATGCTGGCATCAACTAGGGTGTGGGACCCTATGTTGGAAAGTCATCAGGTTACGCTGGCATCAACTAGGGAGAGGGACCCTATGTTTGAAAGTCATCAGGTTATACTGGCATCAACTAGGGAGTGGGACCTTATGCTGGAAAGTCATCAGGTTATGCTGGCATCAACTAGGGAGTGGGACCCTATGTTGGATAATCATCAGGTTATGCTTTCATTAACTAAGGAGTGAGACCCTATGTTGAAAAGTCATCAGATAATGCTGGCATCAACAAGGGAGTGGGACCCTATGTTGAAAAGTCATCAGGTTATTCTGTTATCAACTATGGTGTGGGACCCTATGTTCGGAAGTCATCAGGTTATGCTGGTATCTACTAGGGTGTGGGACCGTATGTTGGAAAGTCATTAGGTTATGCTGGCATCAACTAGGGTGTGAGACCCTATGCTGGAAAATCATCAGGTTATGCTGGCATCAACTAGGGAGTGGAACCCTATGTAAGAAAGTCATTAGGTTATGCAGGCATCTACTAGGAAGTGGGACCCTATGCTGGAAAATCATCAGGTAATGCTTGCATCAGTTAGGGAGTGCGACCTTTTGTGGAAAAGTCATCAGGTTATGGTGGTATCAACTTGGGAGTGGAACCCTATGTTGGAAATTCATCAGGTCATGCTGGCATTAGCTAGTGTGTGGTACCCTATGCTAGAAAGTCATCAGGTTATGCTGGCATTATCTAGGGTGTGTGACCATATGTTTGAAAGTCATCAGGTTATGTTGGCATCAACTAGGAAGAGGGACCCTACGTTGGAAAGTCAATAGGTTATACTGGCATCAACAAGGGAGTAGGACCTTATGCTGTAAAGTCATTAGGTTATGCTGGCATCAACTAGGGAGTGGGACCCTATGTTGGAAGATCATCAGGTTATGCATTCATCAACTAGGGAGTGCGACCCTATGTTGAAAAGTCATAAGATAATGCTGGCATCAACAAGGGAGTGGGACCCTATGTTGGAAAGTCATCAGGTTATGCTGGCATCAACTAGGGTGTGGGACCCTATGTTGGAAAGTCATCAGGTTACGCTGGCATCAACTAGGGAG
>NW_017686840.1:0-307 GCF_001879085.1 Nicotiana attenuata | reverse complement strand
TCAACTAGGGTGTGAGACCCTATGCTGGAAAATCATCAGGTTATGCTGGCATCAACTAGGGAGTGGAACCCTATGTAAGAAAGTCATTAGGTTATGCAGGCATCTACTAGGAAGTGGGACCCTATGCTGGAAAATCATCAGGTAATGCTTGCATCAGTTAGGGAGTGCGACCCTTTGTTGAAAAGTCATCAGGTTATGGTGGTATCAACTTGGGAGTGGAACCCTATGTTGGAAATTCATCAGGTCATGCTGGCATCAGCTAGGGTGTGGTACCCTATGCTAGAAAGTCATCAGGTCATGCTGGCAT
>NW_017686839.1:5384-6221 GCF_001879085.1 Nicotiana attenuata | reverse complement strand
GTCTAAATCCCCAAATTTCAATATTCCTAAGTTCTACCCAAAATTCCCAATTCCACCATGAAAACCCTAGATTCTAGGATGAAATCTTGTAAAAATAAGCTAAGGAATGAAAGGAATGAGTTTAAAATCACTTACTTGTGTTTTGGGGACGAAAGAGTGTTTGAAAAATCGCCTCTTATGTTTTAGGTTTTTGAAAAATAAAAATAGCTGAAGAGTCCCGTTTATATACTCCTCTCATACCCTTACTACGGACCGCATAAAATGGATTGCGGCCGCGAAGCTCTACCGCGGACCGCGAAATATCGAGCGCGGCCACGAAGACATCGCCTTGCTCACCACGGACCGCATTAATCCCACCGCGGTCGCGAGAAATCACTGCGGACCGCGAAGCCTGGTTCAGAGACCTGCAACTTCTCTGAACCTGCAACAGTTATTTTTCTAAGTCTAAATGCACTCGGAGGCCTATCCAAAACTCACCCGAGCCCTCGGGACTCCAAACCAAACATGCACGCAAGTCCAAAAACATCATACGAACTTGCTAGTGCGATCAAATCATCAAAATAACATCAACATGTATGAATTAAACCTCAAATTCATGAAATCACTCAAGAACATCAAATTTACTATTTCTCAACTATAGGTCCATTTTATACCAAATCAATTCCGATCTTTACCAAATTTTACAGATTCTACTTAATCATTATTTCAAACTTGTACCGGTGCCTGAACCAGATACGGCCCGATACCATCAAGAAAATAGCATCAATCCACTTCTAAAAACCTTCACATTTTCCAGAAATAAATTTTCTTAAAAATTTACTATTAACTCGGGTCTGG
>NW_017686839.1:0-3173 GCF_001879085.1 Nicotiana attenuata | reverse complement strand
CGGTTAGTCGTTCTAAGAGTTGTAGCCCCGTTCTCTCATTTCTATTTCTTTATGTGTTGTTCAGCTGTGTTGAGTTATATCGAGTTGGTAGGTTTGGATTCAGAGTAGTTTTGGAGTGAAATGATCATTTAGTCTCTTAGTTAGAAAAGTCAACCGGAAGTTGGCTTATGAGTAAACGAATTCGGATTTGGATTTTTATGATTCGATTAGCTTCCTTGGGTGATTTTAGAATTAGGAGTGTGTCCGGAATGTAATTTGGAGGTCCGTGGTAGAATTAGGTTTGAATTGGCAAAAGTTGGAAGTTTAAAAGTCTTAGGCTTGAATTCGAAGTTGATTTGGTGTTTTGGTGTTGTTTTGGGGTGTTCCGGAGGTTCGACTAAGTTCGGGTAGTGATATGTGACTTGTTGGAATTTTCAGTTGAGGTCCCGAGGGCCTCGGGTGAGTTTTGAATAGGTTTGGGTTGTGTTGCGCTCGTTTTCTTATGTTTCGACGCCGTTTCTTCAAGCATAAATGATATCATATTGAACAAATGAGCTCCGATTTCTTTTTTGATTGAAGCATTAGATCCGTATCGTAATTACGGACCTGTAGCAAAAAGAATCATCGAATTTGGATATCGTATGAGGATTTTATGGTCATTTTACTAAAAATTAGGTTGCCAGATTTTTCAGAGTAATTACGAAATTGCCACTAGCAGCGTATTTAAAAATCTGCACTATTTGCAAATATTAAAACCTACATATCTCCTTCGTTATAAGGATAAATCGAGTGATTCAAAAGCCTAACTTGACTAGAATTTCACAAGGAATCCATTGGAGGCATAAAATACGAGTTTAGGGATCGTTTGGCTCGAGAAACGAGGCAGAATAGCTGGTAGAAAAATATACAAAACTAGTGTTTGTTTATTCGGTCATATTTTGAGTTGGGGAGCTCGAATTTGGGCGATTTTGGAGGCGATTTTCACCATATGGATTGGGGTAAGTGTTCTCTACTCGATTTTTATTATAATTTATGAATCCATCTTCGTTTTTGGGATTTGATTGATGATTTCAAAGTGAAATTGAGGGAGTTAGGGTTTGAGGTTTGGAGAGTTTTAAGTGAGGATTTGAGGGACCAAACGGAGTCCGATTTTGACGAATTTTATATGGTTAGACTCGGAAGAGGACGGGGATTATTATTCTGCCATTTTTGACTGATTTCGAGACGTGGGCCCGGGAGCCGAGTTTTGGCCGATTTCGGATTTTTGGCATGTTTATGTAGTTTTTATTGTGTAATTCGATTCTTTAGACTATGTTGATAGTAGTATTCTGATTATGGTTAGATTCAAAGCTTTTGGAGACCGAGTCGAGGGACGAGGACATCCCGGAGTAGGATTTTACGCTGTTGAGGTAAGTAACAGTTTTAACTCTGGCTTTGAGGGTATAAACCCGAAGAAATTGATATCATGTGATTGTTTGGTGGTGATACCCACGCTAGGTGACGGGCGTGTGGGTGTGCACTGCGAGGGATTGAGACTTGGTCCGTCCCGTGAGGCCAGGCCTAAAAGCTATTACCTGTGGTTATGTGTTTACTTGTTGTTGAACTTGTCTGCCTTCATGTTAGAGATCATGCTTAGCCTTTATTCATGCTCACATTATTTGTACTCAATCATAGAAATTATTGTACATGTTTACCTCAGTCTCTATTATTTTCTAATATGTTGTGATACTTGATGTAGGCTGTGTTCCCTTATTTGTTGATGATGGTGAGGCTAGTGAGGTACATGACTGAGTGAGGCCGAGGGCCTGATTGTGAGGATATTGATACCATAGCGCGTGAGTTGTCCGTGTAGCACGTGAGTTGACCGTGCGGATCCAGGTATTGATATGGTAGCACGTGAGTTGTCCGTGCTTAGCGCTTGGACTTTGGGAGCCCCTCCGGAGTCTGTACACACCCCCAGTGAGCGCAGAGTGTTGAGTGTATTGAGTGTTGAGTGTTGAGTGCTGAGTGCGAATGCTGAGTGATGGAGTGACATTGTTGTGAGGTTGCATTTACTTTTGCTGTTCCTGCATTTATCTGTTAAATTTCTTTGTGGCGTTTACTGAGTTATGAAATTTACCTGTTTATTCCTGTTATTTTTAAAATTGTGAAAAACAAATGATTGGACTATTTTGCTCAGCTCGTCACTACTGCTCAGTTCCTTAGTTATTTCTGTTACTACTGAGATGGTTGTACTCATACTACACCCTGCACTTTATGTGCAGATCTAGGTGAGTTCGTTGAGTTCAGGCCGACTATCTGTAGAGATTGCAAGGTGCCAGCGTCCGCAGGACCTTGTTACTCCTTTAATCATTTCTTCTTTGGACAGTTAGACAGTTTATATATATCTCAGTTCATAGTTTTAGACGCTCGTGACTTAGTGACACCCCGATGTTTGGGACTCGTTTTCGTATTTTATATTATTTATATTTAGAGTTGGTTTAGTTTATCAGGAATTAAATTATTGGAAATATTTTATTAAATTCTTATAATCAAATTAGTAGTAATATTTTGGGAATAGGTTGCCTTGTAATACGATAGGCGCAATCACGACCTGGGTTGGATTTTGGGTCGTGACAGATAACCTATGAATTTTTTTAACACTATGTAGGTAAATAATCCAAATAATGGTGTAAACCAATTTTTGAAAGATTTATCTTGGGGACCTGGGCTTGAGGTCACAACAATGTCTAAGTACGTAGTGAATGGTTATAAGTTCCATACAGAGGATTGCTCTAAAAATAAAAATAGCAACAACAGCGGGGTGTGGGTTCAAGGTGGTGATGGCAACCAAGTTGGAGATATTGATTATTATGGTGTGCTCAAAGAAATAATAGAACTAGAATATACAGGTTGGCCATTTAAGAAATTGATACTCTTTATATGCAAGTGGTTTGACCCAAATCCAACAAGAGGTACAAGAGTACACAATCAATACAACATAATTGAGGTTAATCATACGAGGGAAGTATGATCGCTATGATCCTTTCATAATTGCACATAATGTTAGGCAAGTGTATTATGCTCCTTATTCATTGCGGCGGAATAAGTCCGATTGGTGGGTTGTAATAAAAACTAAGCCTGTAGGTAGGGTGAAAGTCGAGAATGTGTTAGATGTTGCATATCAAAATGATATCTCCAGTGTTCATCAAATA
>NW_017686838.1:3677-6221 GCF_001879085.1 Nicotiana attenuata | reverse complement strand
CCACGGGACGCACCTCCTCACCCGTCGCTAACTTCGCTAAGTATTCTGTTTCATCCTCCTCTTTGAACCCCAAATATTCATTCAAGGACTTCCCATCAAAAACCACCATTTTATCCCGCACCTTTGTCGCCTTTGTGTCCTTAACCACATGAGAAACATTGCAATAGAACTCTTTTACCATATGCTCATTGGCATCAATACACCTCTCCTTAAAGAAGCCCCAACCATCTCTAGTACGGAATTGCTCTTGCACCTTTGGGTTGAGAGGTAGAAGATCACTGTCAATGAATTGTCTCTACGGGATCAATTTCCTCACGGGCCACCACTCTCTAAATTTGTGGAATGCTATCTCACTCACAAATGTGTCTGCCCAGGCTTCAGGTTTTCTGGTTTAATCAACTCCCCCGACTTGAGGCTCACCTCCCTCACCATATCCTGCACTCTCCCCAGATAATGAAGTTGTGGGGGAGGTGGAGTTTGTTCCTCGCTTCTTGCTACGGACTCATCAGACGAATCCGAAATTACATTGACCGGTCTCTTGGAGGTGGGTGAAGGTGGAGGAGTGTCATGTAATTGGAATGGGTCAGAGGTGTGAGTGGGGGCTGATTCTGAGGTGATGCTTCGGGAGGGTGCATACTCACTCCCCGAAGTGTAGGAGGCAGCCCTATCAGCAACCCGTATCAGCTTACGGGTCTTTTTAATGTTTGCCCGGGCCTGGGGAGTGAGTTTAGCAATTCTTTTTCCCTTTCCCCCTCGGGAGGAACCACCTCTCCCGGGTTGTTGTTGTTCTGTACCTCCTCGTTTCTTAACCATGATCTGCAAAAATTACACGTCTAACATTGTTAGTTTAAGCACATGCAGTGAATTAGATGAATCACACAGGAGGGAAAAACACAGTTAATATGCATAACACAGAAGCAGAACACAGGGGCGCGGACCGCGTAGATCTGGAGCGCGGACCGCGCAGGGCATATGCCCCTGGTGAAGCTCTCTGAATCCTACCAATGCGGTCCGCACTGATATGGACCGCAGCCGCGTTGGGCCAGCGCGGACCGCGCAAAAATGTGACGCAGCCACGCTGGTTAAAGTAGACACCACAGAAGAAACTACGCGGACCGCGCAAAAATGATGCGCGGCCGCGCCGGGCCATTTAATTGAACTGAGCTAGGGTTTAGCATTTTGGTTCATTTTCATCAAATCTTTGGGTCCTAGTTGTCCCTACTCAATTTCTCATATTGAAGTTCATGCCCAATGTTCAAGATAAACACAAAAAAACTAAGCTAATAATTAAACCTAGAAAAATGAGAAGAAAATAAGAAGTTATACTACTGGAAAGCAAGCACAATAATTAAAAGTTAAAACTATGAATGAAATTAGCAAGGAATGTTACCAGGTGTTATGAGGATTCAGCTATTTGAAGCAAAGGTCTCAGTGAATAGTAAAAATTTAAGCCCAGGAAGTCAAAGTGCGTAAAGGGTAAAATGAGGCCTAGGGTCTCTATTTATAGAAAAACTATGGGACCCATCACCTACCTACCAGCGCGGCCGCGCAAAAATGGATGCGGACCGCGCTGGATTTCATTCCTTCACATTGAGACGAGCTGCCCACGCGGACCGCACTGTTTTGTTACGCGGTCGCATGGGAACTTCAGAGAGCATGACATTTGGGCCTTCCCAGCGCGGAACGCACAAAAGTGCTCCGCGGCCGCGCTGGAAACTTCAGAGACTCAACACCCCATTGTACCAGCCTACGCGGACCGCACTGTTTTGTAGCGCGACCGCGTTGGCAAACTTCAGAGACCTGACATTTTTGTTCTGCACTGGTTCAACATTATCCCTGCAACATCTCACAAACCATTAGCTCAAAAATCCTAGTCTATAAAGAAAATCAACGAAATAGAAAAAGACATGGGTTGCCTCCCAAGAAGCGCCTGATTTAACGTCGCGGCACGACGCATGTTACCATCTCATCATTTCAAATGAAGGAGTGCCACCACCTGGCTGTCATCAATCTTCCCCAAGTAATGCTTCACGCGATGCCCATTAACCCGGAATACCTCACCATTTTTGTTTTTGAGATCAAGAGCACCAAAAGGAGTCACAAATACCACTTCAAAAGGGCCACTCCACTTAGACTTGAGTTTGCCCGGAAATAACCTCAACCGGGAGTTGAAAAGAAGAACCATATCACCAACCTTGAATTCCTTTCCCCGAGCATATTTGTCGTGAAGGTACTTCATCTTGTACTTGTACAAAGACGAGCTGGAGTAGGCATGAAATCTGAACTCATCAAGCTCATTCAATTGCTCCACTCGGAGATTGGCTGCAACATCCCATTCCAAGTTCAACTTCCTCAATGCCCACATAGCCTTGTGCTCAAGTTCCACCGGAAGATGGCAAGCTTTACCAAACACCAACCGATACGGAGACATACCAATTGGAGTCTTATAAGCCGTCCGATAAGCCCAAAGAGCATCATCCAATTTCTTCGACCAATCGGTCCTATTAGCATTCACCGTTTTGGACAAA
Source organism: Nicotiana attenuata (assembly GCF_001879085.1). Lineage (NCBI taxonomy): Eukaryota > Viridiplantae > Streptophyta > Magnoliopsida > Solanales > Solanaceae > Nicotiana > Nicotiana attenuata. Next base: position 3,693 of record NW_017686838.1, on the reverse strand, counting down.
ATACTCTTTATCTCCC
>NW_017686838.1:0-3494 GCF_001879085.1 Nicotiana attenuata | reverse complement strand
AATGCTGCAACACTTCGGGCTTCATTGTTGGGTAGAGCCACGGCTTCCACCCATTTTTGAAACATAGTCCACCGTCACGTAGAATGTAAGTATTACCACAGGAGCTCACGAACGGAACCATGAAATCGATGCCCCAAACATAAAAAATATCCACCTCAAGAATTGTATTGAGGGGCATCTCATCCTTCTTGGAAATACCGCCGGCTCTTTGACATGCATCACATCTCTTCACCAATTCACTAGCATCCTTGAACAACGTGGGCCAATAGAAGCCATAACTTAAAACTTTTGAGGCTGTCCTCACCCCCCCCCCCCCGCCGTGATGACCACCATAGGAAGAAGAGTGACAAGCCTCCAATATGCTCATTTGTTTCACTTTCCGGTACACATCTTCTTATCACTCCATCCGTGCAAATTCTAAACAAATACGGATCATCCCAATAGAAATCCAAACTATCCCGCTTGAGTTTCTTCCTTGGTTGGAAGAGAGCTCACACGGGACGTTACCAGTCACAATGAAGTTGGCGATGTCCGCGAACCATGGCATTTCACACATAGAAACGGAAAGAAGCTGCTCGTCAGGGAACCTATCATTAATCTCAATACCATCACTTGGTCTCCCCTCTTCCTCTAATCGGGACAAATGGTCTGCAACTTGATTCTTGCTTCCCTTTCTATCCACAATCTCTAAATCAAATTCCTGAAGGAGTAGCACCCACCTCATCAATCTTGCTTTCGAATCCTTCTTAGTCATCAAATACCGGAGGGCTGCATGGTCCGTGTGTATGATCACCTTTGCTCCCATAAGGTAAGGTCAAAATTTCTCCATCGCGAACACAATAGCCAATAGCTCTTTTTCAGTCACTGTGTAGTTTCTTTGGGCCTCATTCATCGTCTTGCTGGCATAATACACAGGATGGAACATTTGGTTGATTCTTTGGCCTAGCACCGCACCAACCGCTACATCACTCGCATCGCACATAAGTTCAAAAGGCAAATCCCAATTAGGTGCGGTGATGATAGGAGTTGTTGTCAACTTGTGTTTCAATATCTCAAAAGACTCCATGCACTTCTCATCAAAGATAAACTTGACATCCTTCTCTAACAATTTGCAAAGCGGGTTCACAATTTTTGAAAAATCTTTAATGAATCGCCGGTAGAACCCGACATGACCAAGAAAACTCCTCACCCCTTTGACAGAGGTAGGGGGAGGGAGCCTTGAGATAACCTCTATTTTTGCCTTATCAACTTCAATTCCTTGCCTTGAGATTTTGTGCCCCAATACAATTCCCTCCTGCACCATAAAGTGACATTTCTCCCAGTTGAGCACAAGGTTGGTTTCTTCACATCTTGCCAGAACCCTATCTAAGTTCACCAAACATTCCTCAAATGAATCTCCCACCACGCTGAAGTCGTCCATGAATACCTCCAAGATATCCTCCACCATGTCAGTGAAAATTGCCATCATACATCTTTGGAAGGTCGCGGGGCATTACATAGTCCGAAAGGCATTCTAGAGAAAGCGAACGTGCCATAAGGACATGTAAAGGTTGTCTTCTCCTGATCCTCTGGGGCAATGAGAATTTGATTATACCCCGAGTAGCCATCTAGAAAACAATAAAAGGCCCGGCCCGTAAGACGATCGAGCATTTGGTCCAAGAATGGTAGTGGGAAATGATCTTTTCTTGTCACCTTATTCAGCTTTCTATAGTCCATACACACTCTCCAACCCGTAACTGTCCGAGTAGGAATCAACTCATTGTTGGCATTGGTCACTACCGTCATTCCACCCTTCTTTGGCACACATTGAACCGGAAAGGTCCATGAACTATCCGAGATCGGGTAAACCACACCGGCGTCAAGCCACTTGATAACCTCCTTCTTCACTAATTCTTGCATCACCTCGTTGAGTCTCCTTTGATGTTCAAGAGATGGGCGTGCATCCTCCTCCAAGATGATCTTATGCATGCAAAATGCGGGGCTTATTCCCTTGATGTCCGCCAAAGTCCATCCTATTGCCCTTTTTTCGCTTTTGAAGTACCTCCACAGTGGCCTCAACCTGCAAGTTAGTAAGGCAAGAAGAAAGAATAACTGGAAGAGTAGAATTAGAGCCCAAGAATTCATACCTGAGGTGTGGAGGAAGTGATTTCATCTCCAACACCGGTGGCTCCTCAATTGATGGCTTGGTTGGCGGAGTTTTGCGATTCTCAAGATCCAAAGATAGCTTTCTAGGCTCATATGAATATGAACCCATTCCATGCAATGCATTCACGTACTCCACTCTACCAGCATCATCATTGACATCCATGTTAAGAAGCACGGCTTTAAGAGGATCTTCAACATTAATCAAGGCACTTGTGTCATCCACTATCACCGCCGTGACAATGTCCACAAATGGACACACCTCCGTACTATTGGGTTGTCTCATTGATTTGCACACATGAAATACCACCTTCTCATCACCCACACGGAATGTTAACTCCCCTGCTTCCACATCAACCAATGCCTTCCCCGTAGCTAGGAAAGGTCTTCCAAGAATAATAGGCACTTCGAAATCCACTTCACAATCCAATATGACAAAGTCGGCCGGCAATATAAATTTGTCCACCCGGACAAGCACATCGTCGATTATACCTAAAGGCCTCTTCATCGACCGGCCCGCCATTTGAAGTCTCATTGAGGTTGGCCTAGATTTCCCAATTCCCAAAGTCTTGAAGACTGAGTACGGCATCAGATTAATGCTAGCCCCCAAGTCACATAGGGCCTTAGCATAGTCCGCACTCCCGATAGTGCAAGGAATAGTGAAAGCTCCAGGGTCTTCTAGTTTCGGGGCCATAGAATGCACAATCGCACTAACTTGGTGCGTCATCTTTACTGTTTCACACTCCATAGAACGCTTCTTGGTGACTAAATCCTTCATGAATTTTGCATACCCAGGCATTTGTTCAAGTGCCTCCACTAAAGGAACATTGATTTTGAGGCTCTTCATCATGACTATAAATTTCTTAAACTGATTGTCATTCTTTAGCTTTGCTAACCGCTGAGGATATGGTGGAGGTGGTCTAGGCAAGGGTGCCTTGGCCTTGGGCACCGCCGGCTCGGGTATATCAATAATGTGTTCCCTAGACGGGTTCACGGCATCTTGAGTCTCTACCCCGGTCTCATTATCAATATCAATCCGCACATCATTTGTCACTATTGGTTCAACCACATTGTCAACATTCAAAGGTGCATCATCATCATGCAACTCAATTTCATCATTCACAACCTGATTCTCAACCGAGGTCATTCACATCACCGCCTCTTCCACTCCTAGTTGTAACCGCCATCACATGATTGTTATCCCCCTTCGGGTTCACCACCGTATCACTTGGTAGCGCACCTTTTGGTCGGGTATTTAAAGCTTGAGAGATTTGTCCTATTTGCACCTCTAGGTTCCGGATAGACGTGTTATGCAAAGCCAATTGTGCGTTAGATCTGGTCTTTTCATCATC
>NW_017686837.1:5417-6221 GCF_001879085.1 Nicotiana attenuata | reverse complement strand
TCGCGGAATGTTTCGGTGGGTTCTTCTTCAAATTCTGTATGTAGAATACATCTGGTGCGTTCTCTGTATTAAACCGGAAATCTATCCATGAAGTTCGATGCCATACCTACCCAACTCGTACATTTCTTGGGGTCTTGACTGATGTACCAGGATAGTGCATCTCCCTTTAAGCTCCTCATGAAGAGCTTCATACGGATCTTCTCATCTCTTCCGACCCCCACTAGCTTATCGCAATAGGTCCTCAAGTAGACTCTGGGATCTCCTATTCCATCAAACATTTCGAACTCTGGAGGTTTGTACCCCTCCGGAAGTTCAACATCTGGTTGAATGCACAAGTCCTCGTAATTCAATCCTTCAATGCCTTTGTTACCTTCTACGCCCTGAACTCGGCTGGTTAATTTCTTGAGATCTGCCGCTAAGTTCCTGATGAGGGAGTCCTTGTCATCAGACTCAGGTGCATTTGAGATGGGTTGGGCGTAGTGGTGTACAGTATCCACGTAAATAGGAGTGTTGTGGAGATGGTCATTTGTGGTGTTCAGTGGCTCGGGAATGAGTAGTGGGGTGTTATTTGGAGTGTGGCATGTGTTACAGGTGTAAGTGGGTTGCATCTGTGGTTGCGGGGTGTTTTTTGGAGGTGCGGGATTTTGGGTGTTGACATCAGGGGCGGTGAGGGAAAATGACAGGTTTGCCAAATTCCGAACCTGATCCAGTTCTTCTCGAAATTTCAACAGCTTTTGTTCCAGTTGTGCAGTAGTTTCCTTAGCAACCGGGGTACCCTGAGGAATCTCAATCTCCTTTCTGGCG
>NW_017686837.1:0-3483 GCF_001879085.1 Nicotiana attenuata | reverse complement strand
TCCTTTTGTTGCGTTGTTTCGTTGCAAGTCACAGTCGTTGGTTCATCGTCAAGATAAGTAATAGTAATGCTGTATAAAATAGAGTAAATGATAGAGAAAATAATAAGCGAGATATATATGATAAACTGAAATGCTTTGATTAAATTCAAAGCTGTTTGAAACATCGGAGCTCTTTTCGAAATTAAAGACAATGCGGAAAGAAAATCAACTAGTAAAGTAAACTAAAAAATGCGATGTATGTTGCTTTTGTTTAGCCTTACTACCCCGAAACCCTCCGGGCTCTGACGGTCCTAATTGACCAGTTGCTGAGGCGGTCTCCCCTGCTTACAGCTTGTACGGAATGGCCTTCCTCCCCTTCCTCCTCAAAAAGAACACAACAGTCCATGTCATCATCCTCTAGGAACAAATTCTTCATGGCTGCCAATGTTTCATCTTCTTCTGACCCATATATAGTATCTGCTGGCTGGAAGGTCTGCTTCAGGCTACGTATCGGAAACTCCAATGGATAGTAGGGGCCGCGCCATGGTGGCGACCAGTTCTGGAATTCCTTCCAAGTATAACCATACCCTAAGCCAAAGGTAGTGCCATGCTTCTTCAGTTTGATGGGCTTAGTGATCCCCTGAAGATTTTACCAAATCCCTTTCCAGGCTCGTACCTGCACCAATTCAGGATACTTTCGATCTTGTTGTCCCACCACTTGTCTTTGTCTACAGTGTTGACCCTTTCGATGTGGTGGTATGTCTCTCCGCCTATTCTCCTTCTGCCCCCGATCATTGGGATAATCTGGCGACTATATATGGGGTTACTACCATCGCCATGAATGATCACCTCTTGGTGGTTCCATTCAAACTTTATCGCCCGATGCAGGGTTGATGCTACGGCTCCGGCAGCATGGATCCAGGGGCATCCCAACAGCAAGTTGTAGGATGCCGGGACGTCTATCACTTGGAAGTCGACGTCGAACCATGTTGGCCCCATTTGCAAGCACAGGCTGATTTCTCCAATAGTAGATCTCTGGGATCCATTGAAGGCTTTGACATTGATAGCCCCATCTTTGATCTCATGCAGGCTTTTTCCCAAGGTTCTGAGAGTTATCAGCGGACAGATATTGAGGCTTGATCCTCCATCAATCAGGACTCTAGTGATGAAATAATCTTCACATTGCACGGTGATGTGCAGTGCTTTGTTGTGGCTCAAACCTTCTGGAGCCAACTCGTCTTCGTGGAAGGTTATTTTATGGCTCTCCAACACTTGCCCCACCATATTCGCCATTTCACCCCCGGTTATATTGCTGGGCACATAGGCTTCGCTTAGTATCTTCATTAAGGCATTCTTGTGAGCGTCTGAACTCTGCAGAAGAGCCAGGATAGATATCTGTGCTGGTGTTTTGTTCAGCTGTTCAGCGACTGAGTACTCCTTAGCCTGTATTTTCCTCCAAAGATCGTCGGGTCCCGTCTCAATGGGACGTCCTGGGGCTTGCTTACCGGATTCGGCTAGGTGCTCTGGGGTGTAGACCCTCCCTGTTCTAGTCATTCCTTGTGCGGAAATCATTTCTCCTGTCTCTGTTTTTCCTTTCCTCCTAGCTTCGGCAGTGTAATCACATGGTATGTAATTTGAGTGGAATGGTGTTATGTCAGTCATTGCCACCGGAATAGGCATCCTTGGTGGTAACACAGCAACTTCAAAGGGTGTAGGTGCCTTTGGAACTCCAAATTCAACCATGATTGGTCCGGGCGCCTTTGCAGAGTGAGGCATTTCAAATTCAAGAGGTATAGACATATTTACTTCGTCGTCCATGGAGGGCTGATTCTGCACATTAATTGGGTTAAGGGTAACCACTGGCTTCTTTGGTTCATCCCCTTCAGCAATCAAACCTATTGATCCTTTGGGTTCCCAATCATCCTCGATCTCGATCATATGAATGTCTCCACCCTTGTGGTCAGGCAGGGGGTTGTTACGAACATTAGGAGCAGGCTCCTTTGCTACAATGACCTTATTGTCGATCAGGGTCTGAATCTTATCTTTCAATGAACGGCACTCGTCAAGGGTGTGTCCCTTCATGCCGGAGTGATACGCACAGGTCTTGTTGGGGTTGACCCACTGGGAGGGATTTTCTGGAGCTTTGGCTGGGATAGGAGTGACGTAACCAGCAGCTTTAAGTCTTTCATTTAACTGGTCAATTGGTTCTGCGGATGGTTGTGTATTGTCTGGGAGGTTTACGGTCAAAATTTGGTCTGGGTCTCGGAAAATTTTGATGGGTGGGTGGTGATCGATAGTGATAGGGTTGAGCGTTATAAGCTTGGTAAACAGGTGCTGGTTGAGAGTATCTGGGTGAGGTGGGTTGATATGTGAGCGGTGGAGAGGATTGGTAAACGGGAGGTGGATAAAAGGGTGCGGGTGCTTGGTAATTCGGGATGGGCTGATATGTAAGTGGAGGCGATGGGTAAGTGTGGTATTTTGGTGGTGATTTGGCTCCCTGTGCGACCATCATGGCACTTACATCTTTCTTCTTGGATGCGCCACCAGTTTGTAAAGCCTTATTGGTGCAATGCTTCAAGATTTGTAACCATACCATTCTTGATGCCCTCTTCGATTCTTTCTCCGAGTTTGATGATATCAGAGAACTTTTGACCCTCGATCAACATCAACCTCTCGTAATATTAGGGATCCTGAGCCCGGACGAAGAATCTATTCATTTGCTCTTCTTCTAGGGCCGACCTGACCTTTGCAGCTTCTGACCTCCAACGAGTAGCATACTCGCAGAATGTTCGGTGGGTTTCTTCTTCAAATTCTGTATGTAGAATACATCTGGTCTATCCATGAAGTCTGATGCCATACCTACCCAACTCGTCCATTTCTTGGGGTCTTGACTGATGTACCAGGATAGTGCATCTCCCTTTAAGCTCCTCATGAAGAGCTTCATACGGATCTTCTCATCTCTTCCGACCCCCACTAGCTTATCGCAATAGGTCCTCAGGTGGACTCTAGGATCTCCTGTTCCATCAAACATTTCGAACTTGGGAGGTTTGTACCCCTCCGGAAGTTAACATCTGGTCGAATGCACAAGTCCTCGTAATTCAATCCTTCAATGCCTTTGTTACCTTCTACGCCCAGAACTCGACTGGTTAATTTCTTGAGCTCTGCTGCTAAGTTCCTGATGAGGGAGTCCTTGTCATCAGACTCAGGTGCATTTGAGATGGGTTGGGCGTAGTGGGGTACAGTATCCACGTAAATAGGAGTGTTGTGGAGATGGTCATTTGTGGTGTTCAGGGGCTCGGGAATGAGTAGTGGGGTGTTATTTGGAGTGTGGCATGTGTTACAGGTATGAGTGGGTTGTATCTGTGGTTGCGGGGTGTTTTGTGGAGGTGCGGGATTTTGGGTGTTGACATCAGGGGCGGTGAGGGAAAATGACAGGTTTGCCAAATTCCGAACCTGATCCAATTCTTCTCGAAATTTCAACAGCTTTTGTTCCAGTTGTGTCCT
>NW_017686836.1:2748-6221 GCF_001879085.1 Nicotiana attenuata | reverse complement strand
GGAGAAGAGGGTCGCGATATCTTTTATCCGATATGAGGGTCGGGATCGAATCCTCAGGGAGCTAGAATGGAATTCGGGTATCTACTTAGGTTAGACTTGCGTGAATGCTCTTAGATGATCTTCTTTTCATTTTTGGTTTTTCAATTATAACTATTTTTATAAACTACTAATTTGAAACTAAATTTAACTACGAGATGATTGCTAAGATTGTATTAAATGGAAAGAAAGGAACTAGGGTCGTGACACTACCTAGGTGGCTAATTGACGGGTAGATGTTACTAAGGATAGATTGACATATTTGGGGCTTATGCTATAACCGTTGCACCATTGTACCCACTCTCACATCTCTCGGTAGAGAGAGTGATTTTGCCCAATTGACTCTCTCGAGGCCAATTGGGTAGGCTAATTTGATCAAGCAACTAGGGTTCAAGTAGGGTGATTACTCTCTCGAGATTTAACCCGTTAATTGGGACTATCATTTCTCATGAGTCCATCCCATTTCCTTGTTGGGCCAATTTTGGGGTCATAAACTCTCTTTCTCAAGAAGAGTTAAACCCACTAAGCTTGAATCTATGTTTGCAACCACAAATTCTAAATTAAAACATAAAATCAACCTAATAGCAAACACCCATAGTCAATATAACCCTAGATGGCAACACCCATCAATTACCCACACTAGGGTTGAGCCACAACCCTAGCTAATGGGTTTAGCTACTCATGCTAGATGAAGAAATTGAAGAAATAGATGAAGAACTGAACATATTAATTAATTGCTAAATGAATCTACAAGAATCTATCGTAAGTAAAGAGCAAAAGTGCCAAAAAATGGCTACAAGATTGAGTCCCACGAGCGCAGCTATGTTCCAGATATAAAACTTGACCTAAAAATGATAAAATATTCTATCTATACTAGGCTGGAAAAACTGGACAAAAATACCCCTGCGGGGTCAGTGCGGACCGCGTAAAAAGGACCGCGGCCGCACTGGCTCTTGGACTTTTGGTTTCTCCTTCTCTGAAGTTGAGGAGCGCGGACCGCGTAGAAATGCAGCGCGGCTGCGATGGAGGTTGGCGCGGCTGCACAAAAAAGGAGCGCGGACCGTGTTGCTTGAAATTGTCAAAATGTTGACTCCCTGAATCTCTGCTCCGCGGACCGCGCAAAAGTGTAGCGCGGCTGCGTTGCCTCCAGCCCCAAAATACCAAGTCTCTGAACCTCATGTCCGCGGACCGCGTAAAAGAGTGGCGCGGCCGCGGAGCCTGACCCTGGAGCGCGCAGAAGTGTACCGCGCCCGCGTTACCTCTGGCTTGAATATGACAACTCTCTGAACTTTCTACTGCGACCGCATTCACTTTTGTGCGGTACGCACTAGGTACTTTATTCCTCAATTCCTTAGTCTTTGACACTTGAGCAGGTTTCACTCCTTTTTTAGCCTATCTTTGACATTTGTCATTTTGTCGATCAAACCTGAAATCAAGCACAACTTGTGAGAATTTTAGGGTTATTTTGTGGCATTTGTAACCAAAGCATAAGCAAGTAGGGGTATAAAACATGGTAAAATCCCGACTTATCAGTTCATTGGCCTTCTTGGGGCTCGTGGTGTCCAGCGAGGGTATTCAGGTGGACTCGAAGAAGATAGAGGCGGTTCAGAGTTGGCCCAGACCGTCCTTAGCTACAAAGATTCGCAGTTTTCATGGTTTGGCGGGTTATTATCGCCGGTGTGTTCAGGGATTCTCGTCTATTGCATCGCCCTTGACTAAGCTGACTCAGAAGGGTGTTTCGTTTCAATGGTCTGATGAGTGTGAGGAGAGCTTCCAGAAGCTCAAGACTGCCTTGACTACAGGTCCAGTATTAGTATTGCCATCAGCTTCATGTTCTTACACCGTATATTGTGATGCTTCAAGAGTTGGTATTGGGTGTGTTCTGATGCAGGAGGGTAGAGTTATTGGTTATGCTTCTCGTCAGTTGAAGCCTTATCAGAAGAACTACCCTGTTCACAATCTGGAGCTGGCTGCCATTGTTCATGCGTTGAAGATCTTGAGGCATTATCTGTATGGTGTGTCTTGTGTGGTGTATACTGATCATCGCAACCTCCAGCACTTGTTCAAGCAGAGAGATCTCCATTTGAGGCAACGGAGATGGTTGGAGTTACTTAAGGATTATGACATTACTATATTATATCACCCGGTAAAGGCCAATGTAGTGGCCGACGCTTTAAGCCGAAAGGCGGTGAGTATGGGGAGTTTGGCATATATTCCAGTTGGGGGAGAGACCTCTTGCAGTTGATGTTCAGGCTTTGCCTAATCGATTCGCGAGGTTGGATATTTTGGAGCCCAGTAGGGTATTGCTAGTGTGATTTCTCGGTCTTCCCTATATGAGCGCATCAGAGAGCGCCAGTATGATGACCCCTATTTGCTTGTCCTTAAGGACAAAGTTCAGCATGATGATGCCAGAGATGTGACTATCGGTGATGATGGCGTGTTGAAGATGCAGGGCCGTATATGTGTGCCCAATGTAGATGGGCTTCGGGAGTTGATTCTGGAGGAGGCCCATAGCTCGCAGTATTCTATTCATCCAGGAGCCATGAAGATGTATCAGGATCTGAGATAGCATTATTGGTGGAGAATAATGAAGAAAGACACTGTGGGATATGTAGCTCGGTATCTCAAGTATGAGCAGGTGAATTATGAGCATCAGAGACCGGGTGGCTTGCTTCAGCGAATGGATATTCCAGAGTGGAAGTGAGAGCGGATCACTATGGACTTTGTAGTTGGGCTCCCGCGGACTATGAAGAAGTTCGATGCTATTTGGGTGATTGTGGATCGGCTGACCAAGTCCGTGCACTTCATACCTATCTGCACTACTTATTATTCAGAGCAGTTGGCAGAGATATATATCCAGGAGATTGTTCGGTTGCATGGTGTCCCTGTTTCCATCATTTCAGATCGGGGCTTACTTCACACTTTTGGAAGTCTGTACAGCGAGAGTTGGGTACTCAGTTTGAGTTGATCACAGCTTTTCCCCCTCATACGGACGGACAGTCCGAGCATACTATTTAGATATTAGAGGATATGTTACGTGCTTGTGTTATTGATTTCGGAGGGTCTTGGGATCAGTTCCTACCGCTCGCGGAGTTTGCTTATAATTAAAGTTACCAGTCAAGTATTCAGATGGCTCCATATGAGGCTTTGTATGGGAGGCGGTGTAGATCTCCAGTGGGTTGGTTTGAGCCGGGAGAGGCCAGGCTATTTGGTACAGGATGCTTTAGACAAGGTGAAGGTGATTCAGGAGAGACTTCGTACAGCGCAGTCGAGACAAAAGAGCTATGCTGACAGGAAGGTTCGTGATGTGTCCTATATGGTTGGTGAGAAGGTTCTGTTGAAGCTTTCACCCATGAAGGATGTTATGAGTTTTGGACTTTGGAAAGAAGGGTAAATTAAGTCCACAGTTTATTGGACCTTTTGAGGTACTTCGGAGG
>NW_017686836.1:0-1525 GCF_001879085.1 Nicotiana attenuata | reverse complement strand
TTTGGGATGTGTGTGCAAAATTTCAGGTCATTTGGACGTGGTTTGGTTGGGTTTTTGATCAAAAGCAGAATTCGGAAGTTTTTAGAAACTTAGGCTTGAATCCGATGTGTTTTGGGTGATTTGATGTTGTTTGAAGTGTTTTGATGATTGGAACAAGTTTGAATAAAGTATTAGGATATGTTGGTACCTTTGGCTGAGGTCCCGGGGGCATCGGGTGAGTTTCGGGTGGTCAATCAGATCATTTTGAAGTTAGAAAGTCGTAGATTTTGAGTTCCAGCAGTTGCAGACATTTTGGTCTTTGCGTTCGCGAAGGGTCGGGAAGGGAGGAATCAGGTTTGTCCTTCGCGTTCACGAAGGGGAGTCCCGCAATCGCGAAGGCCAGGATTGTAAACATCGCGTTCGTGGGAGGCTTGGACTCGTTCGCGTAGGTTTGTGAGGTGAGCCATCGCGTTCGCGATGGTAGGGTCGCGTTCGTGAAGAAGAGTTTTGGTCAGCGGAATTTTTATGCTTCGCGAACGCAGGGCTTTGACCGCGTTCGCAATGAAGGAATTTTAATAGCTGGGCAGAATGTTTTCAAGACGTGTTCCGCGACTTTGAACCCTTATACACCATTTTTGAACAGGAAATAGAGCTTTGAGGCTATTTGGAAGAGAGGAAATCATTGTTCTTCATTAAGGTAAGGATTTTGGACCCTAAAACTCGATTATTAATGATTAAGAAACGAAAATATCAGTGTAAATTCATGAAAAACAGTAGAAAAAGGTCGAGTTAGGGCTTGAGATTATGAGACCTTCTAGGGATGATTTGAGGGGTCAAACGAACTCTAATTATTGAGTTCTTTATATGTACGGACTCGTGAGATGATGAAGAACATTCTGGTGTAAAGTTTGTCCAGTTCCGGGACGCAGGCCTTAGGAGTTGGGTTTTGACCGATCTCGGCGTGCTTAAAATCGATATTTTTCAATTGGAATTTATTAAATTAGCATAATTTAATGATAAAAATCTGAACATGGTAGATTTGGAGCACTCGGAAGTCATTTAAAGGGCAAAGGCATTGCAAGCTAGATTTCGGGCCGGATTGAGGTGAGTAATGATTTTAAATGATGTCCTGAGGGTATGAAACCCCGGAATTTCACAGCGTACGGCTATATTGAGGTGACTTATACGCTAGATGACGAGCGTGGGGTAGAGCACCGCTGGGGATTGTTGGTAATCACAAATAAAATCTATCCCTAGTTAAACCTTTTGAGCCTATAGACTTTTATTTGGTACCCATATTACAAGCCTATACCCTTGTTATTCTTAATTGACATTGTTTCGATCCCTTTTCCTCTTAAAGCACTTTAATTGTGAGATGAGCACTAAAAGAAGTAAGAAGGAACTAAGCGTGGGGTGGCTTTTGAGTGGAACCAATAAAAGGAAGAAAGGTGCACTTGTTTTTTTAAAATAATACACCACTAGCGAAAATTGAAAAAAAAAACGAATAATACTAGGAAAAAAAAACTAAAATAAAATAAGAAGAATG
>NW_017686835.1:4258-6221 GCF_001879085.1 Nicotiana attenuata | reverse complement strand
AAGTTACTAAGCTCCATCCTAAGAGGTAAGAACTTGTGCCCTAACCTTTGATTTCGAAATTCCTACTAAAATGAGTAATTAACAAGTGGGTTCATGGGTATAATGATTGATTATCTTGCATGCATGTATGATAAAAGGGTATGGGGAGATTGTGAGTTAAAAATGTAACAAATGGGGTGTAGGATGATAGAATCTCTCACAAAAAGGTCCTAAAATCACAATGCACACTTAGTGCTTGATAATGTGCCCAAATGAGCTAGAATCTTGATTATCCCTCTAATTTTTTGTTCAACTTGTAATTCTCATAAATAGATCGAAGTTGCTAGGAGTTCCGGAATTATTATAAGAATTTAAGGAAAGATCTATTGAGGTATGTATGGCTAAAAGTCTAAAACCCCCTCTTCTTAGAAATTGAGCTCCTTTGGTGTCCATGCAAATGTTGTAAGTCCGAAATTTGATTGATGTATTGCTTGTTATTTCAAATGAATTGGTGCTGGAAAATATATGTAAAAGGTGTGTCTCATTGTGTTCAATATGTTATTCTTGGTAAATTGAGGATGTGTGAAGAATGTGAACGATGTGCTGAAATGCCTACTAGGTGTTGTTTCCACTACTACAAAAAGGCCTTTGGCGGCAATTATTTAGTGGCAATAAGGCAATGGTTGCTAATAAATTCTTTAAGCTTAAATATTATCGGCATATGACCATTAGCCAGTAAAATATATCCTTTTACCTGCAATAAAAAATAATAGCCCCTAAAAGTTGCTAATTTAAATTAATCTTTTATTATTTTAATAATTCCTCCCCACCAAAAGAGAAAATCTATCCCTCCAATTTTATTGATACCTTTTATCGTTTCCCTCCCCAATTAGAAAATAATAGAACGAAAAACCTAACTCACTCCCCAGTTGAACGAAAAACAATAAAACATCGAATTCTAAATCGCTGAAAAATCCTAACTCGCTGCTGCGTCAACGGTGTGCCAACGGCAGTGCGAGTGCGTCAACGGCAGCCCATCTTTTTCCCAGGTAAATTCTCTTCTCTTCGATTTACAATCGATTTACAATAGAATCGATTTTATGGTAGAATCAATTTCTATCTTGAATCGACTTCGCTGCCGAAAAACTCTAACTCGCCGTTGCGTCAACGACAATGTGATTTACAGTGTGTCGAGGCAGTACGAGTGCGTTAATGGCAACCCATCTTTTCCAGGTAAATTCTCTTCTCTTCGATTTACAATTGATTTACAGTAGAATCGATTTGCAGTAAATTAACTTATCTTCTTCCAATCGATTTATAGTAGATTTTGTATTGATGTTGGTCAATTGATTTACAGTAACTCAGTTCCCAACTCGCTGTTGCGTCAACATCCTGCCGTAGTGCCCGTCCATCTTCTTCCCCTGTTAACTTCTCTTTTTCCCGGTTAAATCAGTCGCTTGCAATCGATTTACAGTAGATTTTGGATTGATTCTTGTCGATTGATTTACAATAGATTCTATGTACATTAATTTGGTAAAAGTCATGTTATTATTTGGATGTAGAAAATCCTAATTTAGAAAATCCTATAGTTGCCCAGGTTAGTGTTCTTGTACATGGGATTCGTGTTCTGTATGAAACGATGTATGTAGCATGGACAAAGATTTTCAGATCCTTTAATAAGCATGGACGCCCTTTGTTACTTTAAGAATGACCTTCAAATGGTGTAAAACAGGCCCTCGGCTATTCATATATTAGATTGAACGTTGTTAAGTGCTTAGATAAAGAATATAAATATATAGAGTACCGCTGAGATATCTTTCTGATTGCAGAATCTATCTATTGCCAAGACTTATTCTTTTCCGTGTTAAAGGTCCATGTCATGGGTGTGAGGTTTGCTAGAGCAGCAGTTATGAATAATCTATAAATTAGTGTACTATTGAGTTAAAAGAAATAGCATTCTTGCAGTAATTTATAAATGATTATG
>NW_017686835.1:0-1886 GCF_001879085.1 Nicotiana attenuata | reverse complement strand
AATAGGACATCTCAACCACAGTAGTTCAGTCGTTTGTTAAGAAATAGCTTGGGTTGTTAGCAGTAGTCAGAATCCTTTGACAGTCAGTACTCACTAGTTTGTTGGTAGTAATAATCATAATGTCCAGTCTTAAAAAGTTGTATAATTTATAAGTTTAATAATTCTATTCTTAAAAAGTTTATAAACCAATTTGGTGAAAATCGGCAAGTTGTCTTTTTCATATTTACATGTTTGTTCTATGATGACTATGAGTTGTTTATAAATAGAAAAATATTACATATTGATTCAGCCCCATGTATGTCACTGCAATCATTGTCGTATAGTTAAAAAGTTCACACCCTTTTAGGCTTTGCAAATTTGATGAAATTTTCAAGTTTATTTACTCTTTCTTAGTTGTGACCAGTGTGTAGCCGAAATTTCTACATCCAACTGAAGGAAGAGAATGGATCAATATTTTAATCTTTAAATTGCAATTTGTTGTAATAATAATGTGTAAACGTCGCAGATAAAAGAAGATCACTTAATAAAATATAGTCCGGTTAAACTATGTCAGTGATAAAAAAAAATCTTTGTATTAATTCGTGTGCTTCTTCTCTTGTGAAAATCTAGGTCCTTTGCGCATTTGTTCAAAAAATAACCTGGACTACTTGAAGGTTGCAGACTGAGATATAATACTGGACAGATGCTTAAAGTGAATATGTCTGATGTGCGTATGGTTTATTCCGTGTTGCTGTCTTCTTCAGGATATTCTGGAGAAGGCCCAAACTCTCTCACTGCGAGCTTTGGTAATTGATTCGATCCAGACAATTTATCTGAGAGGAGTAACTGGAAGTGTAGGATGTCTATCGCAGGTTCACTGTTTTGTGCTGTCTTTTGAATTATATGCTGGCTTTAGACAGTCACGGGGAGAACTCTTAGATAAATACTTTTTGGTCCTTGAAGTTCTTCTTCTGATAATTCAGTGGGATTTTAGCGTAATTTCAAAGGATTTTTTTCCCCCAGTTTTATGTTTTTAAAGCAGCTAAAAGGATATTTTGAAATGTCCATGCATTATACAATCACGTTTTCGGAAAATCTAAAAGGACATTTCAAGAAGTTGGCACAGAAGTTTTTTCCATTTCAGGAGATACTTTCAAAAACAATTGTCCTATGCTGGTGCCTAAATTAGTAAATAAGTCATCGAAATTTTAAGGTGAGATATCCTATCAACTTTAGATTACAATATCTTTTCACTTATAAAAAAAGATTGTACCTTTTCATAATTGAAAAAGGATATCCGCTTGGTTCCTCCAAATAGGTCACCACCTAGCAACATGGTCGCGGTCATTTGATTTAAGGAACCTTTACCACAATGTCCATGTCTGGGATCGAACTTCATATTTGTCCTTGGTTATATTGTTTAATGGTTAATTTTTAAATTCTTCACCACTTTTGAGTGTTGTGGTTTGCATTTTGGGGCTTGCACAATGACCATTTCTGGCCAGTGAAATACTTTTCAATCAGTCAGGAACTCAAAATTAATGGGACCTGCTGTGTTACACATTTGAACTATATTTTTACACTTTAAATGTTAGAAAGGTTTATTTAATTATCTTTACCATGCCATGTGTAGGTCAATTTCTTTTTCTTGGTCTAAAGCCTGTAATTTCTTTGATTTGTAGTAGTGAGACTTGTACTTTGCTTGCATTGTGTGTTGACTTAGTGATAGCTTTATAGCAAGAGTTTACGGAGAAGTTGCCCGTGGGAGTTAGACTCCAGATTATATGATCATGGTTTGTCCCATATGCAGAAATATCAGTATTATTAATTTTGTGAGTTATATTTTGAGGTAATTCGAATGATAGAATGGATACTGGGCAGGTATTGAGTTGGAGCACATTAGCTAC